>NC_137815.1:52484933-52639933 GCF_963921795.1 Nannobrachium achirus | reverse complement strand
AATTGTTTACAAATTTACAGCAGACCCAAGGGTTAGGCTGACCAAAATGAATGACTTGGCCCCTCTAAACTGGCTAACTAATGTGCAGAGTTGAAGGTAATACTGTAACCACCAAAGAAAAAGAAGAAGAAAAAGAAAAACTGTACAACTGCATTTTTTAAAGTTCCATGAATTACAGGACTCTCACCTGCGCTTCTGACTGTGTCTGAGAACATGTGAATACATTACAACTTGAAGGCTTATTGCCACAGTGTTTAAACTAACTTGAGTGATCTCCACACTAGCACTGCTACTGTATTAAAAAATGCATTCATCCCTTAGCTGCCACAAGGTTTTCAATGTTAATTTAATTTATTTTCTGCTGGCAGCTAGAATGCACCATGTGACCAGTTGTAAACAGAAAAATAGTCTTACAATAATCACATGGCTGTCTTGTAATTGGGAGAAAAAAAGTAAACCGAGCAATGAATGATTGTGGAGAGACAGACACTCACACACTGTGCAGCAGGGGGAATCATCCCTTAGGACTATATTGCATAGAGTTATAATAAGAATAGAGAGGACACCAGATATCCCCGCCCGTCCACTTGCATTGAGTTGCTCACCTAGCGCACTTCTGTGTTTGGAAACGCCTCAGAAACGTGACGTAGTGGGGCTTCTGTTGGCTTCTGTGATGCATTTTCCGTCATAGTTTGTGTTCATGGACGCGCTGGGGCTCTAATTCATGAACGAGCACTTCCGGTATGAATGCGCGTCAATACAAAGAAGCCTAGATGCGCGTTCATGATTAGAAGCCCCAACTGCAGTACCTCGAACGGCCACCATGTCCAAGGCGCTTCAAAGCTCCCCCTCGGTCCCGGGGGCTTGCTATATTGTATCATGTTTTCTCTAGCCTCTCTGAACACCCAATCAGCTGATTTCTTTGCTGTCACATGACTCACTGAAGCACAGACTAGACATGTGCTACTGGTCTTTCATAACTTATGGTAGAGCACCATCTAGTGGCCGAAAAGAGAACGACGAGTATACTCGTCAATGGCAGTGAAGGGGTAAAGTATGCAGTTAAAGTGTTAATAGTTTAGATGATCTGTGTTAGTACATGTTGGCATATCCACATTACAGGATTTGAACTATTTTGTCTTACATGTTCTTCAGAAGCTTGTTTTGAACAGCTGAAGCCTTGGAGGAGATTCGTTCAAGCCTGTTCTTGTTTGATTCTTGATTTTCTTTTTTGCCTGGTCTTGCTAGTGTTTCTGGCAGCACTTGTTTAACACTTAGCCCCACTAGTGAGAGGTCAAGGTTCTAAAGGTGTTCTTTTTTTTTTTTAGCATGATGCAATTCAGTACATCACAAGATTATGACATATTATATGACACCAAGTGACCTGAATAGAATAATACACTTAAGTTGAATCATGTTTAAAACAAGAACATTACACAGAAGCAAATAGAGTGACAACTAATGCAGCGCAGATGTGAAGTAGTTTGATGTTGCTTTGTGCAATTCTGGATGATGTATGATGCAGTACTGATGAATTAACGAGATGGAAAATTGTCTCTGATTAGAAAGCTGGAACAAAGATAGATTTGTTTTGGTAATGCTTGATTGTTTTACCATACAGTTAACAAAGACAGACAAATTGATAAATGCTAGTCATACTATACTCTGCGGCGGCAGATTCTGGTACGAGTCCGACCACATCTGTAAAATGTAATTTGAATAGAGGCAGCGACCCAATCATTTCTCATCATATTCAGTCTGAACAGAAAGATCGGTCAGTCAATTGGACTCAAAGTGAAAGTCTCCCACGGACAAACAAACATTAAACCTTAAACTTTCTCTGCTTTTAGGACTTTTAGACTTGTTTGATGTGTTTATATGTTTTTGTTTTTCCCCCAAGTATTTAGTCATCACATCCGGTACACGCATCAAACATTTTATAATTTTCACTTTGTCAATGCATGCAGTGACACTCATAAAACGTGTTTGAGCTCTGGTTCCCACATTTGCTTCATTGCGTTGCAATATTCACCGTTATGAGCCAGAAATTGGGCCTGTATACATAAAATCTACATCTACTTGATTCTATTGAAATAGTTAAGTTACATCTGACTAGTTTTCAGTAAAGCAGTTTGTAGCAGTTTGCAGGGGTGTCATTTGGGGTTCCAGGGGATGGCAATCTATCACATTTAACCTAGAAATTATATATTTCCTCTACTTCTGAATGATTTTAGATTGTCACTTCTAGACACCTTTTTTCTCGTAGTAAATCTATAAGCTCACAACGCATTGATGCGTTGTGATCTTGTAGATCTGCTATTTTTGAAATCGGGCTTAAGCGGTCACCTTTTTGCCACCCTCTAGGTTCTTTTATTTTATTTTAATGAAATGACTCCTCTGGCAGTTTGTACTGCATGGGGAGAAGAGTTGTAATGGATATTCAAAGATGAATACAGTAGGATTTTAAGGGCTGTATGAGTTGACAGTAGGACACGCTGTTGAATTTGTGGTCATGTTTTCAATCTTATTTGTGTGTCTGTCTGTCTGTCTGTCTGTCTGTCTGTCTGACTGTGTGTGCGTGTGCGTGCACACTTGTGTTTGGGAGAATTTAACTGATGGTGGTACTTACATAACATAGGCCTACTGTTTGTTTGTTTGTTTGTTTGTTTGTTTGTTTGTTTGTTTTTGGGGGTGGGTTGTTGTTTTTGGTGGGGTTTACAGAACTCTTATGTCTAAGCGCTGGTCAAAGGATCTTTTAGGCTGCGCAAAGCATTATTAAAGACTGTTGATTCTTTTTTATGTCGTAGTGTTTATGGTCTGGAGTGGTTTGGGGAGGGGGGGGGGGGGGTGGAGTGTGGTGTATTGCTTTCTATTTCTCCTTTGTGAGTGAGAGTGCACATATATCAATGATGTAACTGCATTAAATTATTTACCCTAAGCCAAAGGTCTGTCCTGTGTGTGTTAATTTGAGGATTAGAGTCAAGAGATGGGGGTGGAAGGAGAGGGCAAGAAAACAGTGACAGAGGAAGAATGAGAACCCAAAAAGCACAAAAAAAATCACACCAATGTGAACTGAGTGGTGCTGTCCATTAATTTCAAGGCTGTGTGTGTGTGGGCATGCGTGCGTGCGTGCACATGCATGTGTACATTTCAAGGCTGCTCAACAGCACCACTCGGTGGCTGCAGCTGTTGTTGCTGGGCTCGGACATTCATTACAGATCAGTGTGAGCCAACAGCGCCACTTGGTCACCCAGGCCACCCAGCGGTATTGCAATTCAGGCTACATAGTAACATAGATAGTAACATAGTAACACGCGGACACTCTCAAGTGTAGGAGCGTTGCACCGCTCAAAAATGTGAGATTTGTTCTCTAAAAGTTAAACCTACAAAAGGGTTCAAACAGGTGAGGCTGAGGTCAGTAGGTCACACTGAGCTGCTGTAGTTCTCTCCTCAGAGCACAGATCTCCGCCAGGCCGGGTTGCCTATCCTGGGCTGTGTCAGTCAAGGGGTACGTGCGGCCGTCAGTAGGCTACAAACTACAAACCTTGTTGCCAATTGTAGCCAATTGGAATGGAGTATGAAATATCTGATACTGTACATACTCAGTGATGTTGCTGGGTTTTCAATGTAATGGGTCCCGGGACCCACAGGTGGTCATTCAAATGGGTCCCAGAATTATTTTATGGGTCCAGCGACGACACACGCATTATGTATCAACGGTGAAAACATCACAAAAGACTTTGATTTAAACAAATCGTGGCAAATAGCTACTTGTATGTAGTTAATAAAGGTCAGAACTTAAGCATGGATTTACAAGATGTTCTCAATCATCTCATCAATAATGCCAGAACGCACAGCTGTGGAGACCCCACCACACGCAGCTCAGCTGGTGCAGTGAAATGACTGATAGCAGAAAGGAGTTGTATGCATCACCGGGATGCAGTGATGCTTAGTTTAATGCATCCTTCAAAAAAAATATGCGTCAGGGACACAGGATGCAGGGCTAGTAGCATCACTGCATACTGTACAACTTAATCACATGACTCCAGAAATAATGTTTACCAGTTTGTGTGAGATTTGGACAAAATCTGTAGGAGTACTAGTAGTAACAAAAAGTGTGTTGGTGTTTTGAAGAAAATGCAAAATGGTGGAAAATTGTGTCAGGTGAAAATGGCCATGGCCTATATGGGGAGTTGTATCATGAGCCAATAAACCAAGTAATTGATTGTATGGCTTACAGTTCAAGAGTTATAGGCGAAAACATGAAGAGGTCTGTTATAGTGCCACCATGAGGTTCTTCCTTGGTCTACTGGGAGTGTGCGTGCAGTTTCCTGCCAATCGGTCCAACAGTGACCGAGGTTATCTGCTCTCAGTGAGACAGACAGACTCAGAGGCAAAAAGATAATCCCTGGCTTGGCAGAGCTTGGCAGAGAAATGGGTGTTTTAATTATTAGAAGTGCCAATGTTCAAGCATTGACAATAGTTTTGACTGTCACGTCTGTAATCTTGTTACCTGCAGCTGTATTGTTTAGGTCAGTTTGTTTGCATGACCTTGGGTGGCCGCAGCTTAGTGAATAGAGAAGCCGTCTGGTCACCGGTTTGCCCATTGCCAGGATTGTCAACGGGTTCAAGACATGTTGATAAGATAGGCTACAATATGCAACTATAATCAATGCACAAATTATCAGGTATTGCAGATACAAATTCTACATTCTCAAAGAAGAACAATTCTAGGTTAGACAGCATTACAGGCAGATAAATGCGAACATGACGTCCTGCACAAATGCAACACAAACAAAGTTAGCAAATCAAATAATTAAACACGTGCAAGTTGCAACCAAAAGCTGATGTCCTCCTCGATCAGTCTATTAGTCTCCTCATATAGTCATATAGTTTAATTTATATAAATGTATTAGTGAATTAATTTGCCCCGACAGTGTACTTGTGTGACTTTATTGTCACGTAACCATAAAGCTTGGCACGCTACTCCTCCAAGAGTTTTGGCACCATATGTCAAATCGAACGACTTCATGGGGAATCATGTGCTTCCATTTTACTAAGGGATATGTCATATAGTTTAATTTATATAAATGTATTAGTGAATTATTTTGTCCCCTCTCTTTCTCCTCCCCCCTACAGTCTGACTTAACTATTCTTAGCAGTTGGGCTTTACCCCGGCCCTTTTAACCATTTGACTTGTGATAAATAAACAGAAGATTTAAAAGTTATTCCTATTTGAGCTGTGACTTTAACTAAGCCCAATGTTTTGATACTGTCTGGGGTTTAAAATAAATATACTTTGATTATCTTGAGAAGCACGCTCCCTTTCATTTAAAACAAACCTGTGTTGCAATTCAGTGGTTACTTTAACACTTTAATCGATTCCTTGGATTCCCAAGGTCACATAGTCGAAGTTGCTCATCTGTTGTATTTCTGCCATGGTTACATTTAGATGTCAAAAAAGAAAGATGATTGGCCTTTTGTTCACCTTTGTCTTTGAAAAGCAATTGTAAAACAGGTTATTTTCAAGTGGCACGTATCGATCGAACTTGTAGCTAACCGAACAAGAAATGTCAAATGCTGAAGCACCAATCACAAGTTGAGCTAAAGCAAGCACGAGCCCGCAGAAGCAAAGCAGGGAAGGTTTACTTTGATCAGTAGCCAATAGCCTTAGACAAAGTTAAAGGACATATACAGTAGGACACACTGAAAGAGATTGAGGTCTGTGACCTTCAAGGCTTATCACACTGAGGCTCCTTGAAATTCGAAAGGTTGAGAGACAACAACTCTCTCCCCTTGTCCTTTAAGTAGAGATGACTATGCTGGTGTGAGACCAAATCACTCACGGTTCTGCTGTGCTCAGAAATAGCAGATGAAGACTTGACTCACACACATCGGCTGATGCGCAGATAATTCCTGCCAAACATTTGTTGTCCATGTGTGGCATCCCTACTTGCAATACGTAGTACAGCAGCAGGTGTTGGCGGCATCCCAGTACATCACATTTTCCTGTGCAGATTGTTGAAAAGAAAGCATTTAATGATAAATGCAATAAAAGCAAGAGGTAAGATTTGGGAGTAAAAATAATCATGCTGTGGTGGAGGGTCAACAAAGTATACAGGGTTTAAGTGGTTTTGAATAGCCCATAATCACTGGAGGATGATGTCTGTCAGACTGGCATCTTTGCATATGTATCAGTTACAGCTTACTCTGCCGGAACTGTATCCAATCGTGCTCATTAATATGGGGTATATTTGACAAGCAGTGGCTCAGGAGGGAGAGCGAAGGTTCCTGGTTTAATCCCTGGTACCTCTTGGCTGTACGTCTAAATCCCGTAAATCTACTGTTTTGAGCACTGACCATAGAAGATCTACAAGCCCACATCGCGGTGCAGACTTGCAGATGGGCTATGTTTGCCGCACAACACCTTCGTACGATGAAGCATAAATCAGGCGTGTCCTAGCAAGACACTGAAACCCTAATGGATAAATGTAATGCATGTAAAGTGCTGTGGAGTAAGGCGCCATATAAATGCATCATTTACCATTGACAAGGACTTTTCTGTGATAAAACAGCGAGTTTGTCAGGCTTGTAAAAGATATTCTCTGTCAGCTCCTGTTCCACACATACTGTAACAAACTGGTTCTTTAACTGTTACTGCTTTGGGCACTTAGGTGGTGCAGGAGTAAAGTTCATGTCCACCAGGTTTGTACAATAGAGTTGGCAACACAGAAATGTGCGGGGGGGGGGGGGGTTAATTGGCATAACAATTAAACTGGAAGACAAGGGGCATTTTTTTCCCTGAGAAAATTGGGAAACAAGCAGGGGTAAAAAAAAAAAGAAATGCCTTTTGTCCTGAGGGGAAAACACTCACAGTATGGTTTGAATCCTGACACCATGCTAAGGCTGCAGGATTTATTTTTATTTTTTCCTTTTTATTTTATTTTATTTTTTCACATTTAACAATACATTTAAATCCCCATGTATAGACTATGACCAACACCAACTTGGGCCTCCAGGATCGCCCATCTCCACTCCCTCCTATCCATCATCAGGCGTCTGGAGCTCTGCAGGTTTGCCAGCTCTCCGCGGTCATGCTGCAATGTGTCTGTGCCTCCCTCCCCTCCTTGCTGGCTCCCAGAGTCCCACAGGGTCAGTTTGGTCGCCATCAGTTCCGAGCGGCCTGACACTGCCCAGCCAACCTCATCCTTCTCTGCCTGACCTTGTCTGTGACCCGCGGGAAGCCCTTGCAGAGGTCATTTACAAGGTAATATTTATGACTATTGTGGTCCTCCCCCATGTGACATCAAGTGCCTGTCTAGCATACTTGTGTAGACGCCATTGTGTGTTTTCCTGCTGGACTGTGAGCGTCCACGTCTCGGCCTGTCACTTTTCCATCATTTGAATTCTTAAATGTGCTTTGTGGGAGTTTATTTGTCAAAGAATGCCATTTAACCAAATTAATAATATTAATGCAGGCACATTATACTCTTAACGGTATATGAGGCATTTCAGTGCAGTTGAAATGGTAGCCTATCAAACCAACTCCTTCCCTGACAGCCAAGTGAAGCCTTCTCAACACTCTTTCAACGTCATAACCATTGTTAGGACAATACTTCAATACTTAGGACAAAACTAGTGTAATCAGTTACTCTTTCTGAGTCCGACTCAGTAACGTTGTTAAAATTACTGAAGTTTAAATGGGCTTATTACTCGTTACTTTATTATGTGGACATAGTTAGACACCTTCTGTTCTAACAAAACTAGCCCATCCGTATGCTCTCCCTCTGTTAACTGCAACTATGGGACTCGGCCCCATCACTGTGTTGTCATTCAGCTCCAGCTGAGGGGACGATTAACTCCTAAATAATATTGTAAAGGCAGTACCGGTATCCTAGATGTCTGCAGTTCTGACTGTCTGGAAACATGTATCAATGGATTGAAAAACTAAACAAAACCTGTTTAAACGCACTGAAAAAGTAACTAGTAACTAATTATGTTTGTATAGTAACAAAGTCACTTTCTGAGAGCAGTAACTAGTAGTCTACTATAAACCAGTTAGTTACACATTTATAGGAACCTTTCCAAAACTGGTTATCATATTACTATCACTAGTACAGCTACATTTCAAGAGAGTACTGTGGAAAGTGTGCTTGTTTGGGCTGCTGTCTGTCTGTATTTTTGTGTCCAGCAACCCAACACCTGCCCGAGTGGCCAGAGTTGTATAGATCCACAGACAGAAATAGCTTGCTTAGAGAAAGGAAGGAGGGAAGGATGGATAGGAGGAGGAGGTGGAGGACAGAGCAAGTCACAAGGACACGGATAACTTTGTGTGTGTGTGTGCGTGCGTGGGTGGGTGTATTTATAGTGGAACCAGAGGTGTCCTCTTTCCCTGATCGATGAATACACAGGATGCCAACATAACCTGTCCACTTAGATGTGTGTGTGTGTGTGTGTATTGTCATGTATGTGTTTGTACATGTACAAACTACTTTACAAAAGGTGTAAGAGGTTTGTCCAGGGTCAAAGAAAATCCAGGAACAGAGGAACTGGGCCACACCAGCCACTGAACGCTTGCACAGAAGGAGGCTCAGCGTACCAAAGGAAGGCTTTATTAAAGAAGTGGTGCCATAGTTTTGTACTTTTTCTGTTTTGTATGTGTCTATGAAGTTAACATTACTCTAATAGACCACGGGTGGGGTTATAATGTGCAAATTTGCCTTCCCTGTGTATTGTTGGTTACTTCCTGAAAGCTGAGAGCCTCTGATCATGGCATGCCAGGTCAGATGATGAATCTTTTCTCTGTGATTTTAAAGGACAGTGACCAATAGGCTGTCAAAATCTTTAGAAGCAACCTTTTTTTTAAGGTTTATCCCAAGCACAGATGAGAGTTGGATATATAGGCTACTTATCTGTCACAGTCTCTGTCAATGTCCTTGTGTTTGTCTATGTGAGTCGGTGTCTTGTGAGTGGCTGTCTGTGTGTGTGTGGGTGTACTGTAGGCATGGTTCCAGCTTCCAGCTTGGCTCACCTGCCTTGTTTCCTGCCTATACCTGCCATCGGCCTCAGACCTGCTCCTAACTGACACCCCCTACCTCCCCATTCCTACTTTGTTTAAACACCCTTGTGTTGTGTCTGCATTTGGGTCCATCAGTTTTACAATCGTGAAATTATCTAATTTCTGATCTAGCATTGTCTAATGCAGGGACATTAATATTAGAATACAAGAGTTTCTTCTAAAAGCGTTATCAGACTGGTTAGTTATGGATCTCAGTAGGCACTGAAATCAGCGAACAAGTACTTTGTTCCATCTGTGGATCATACAGCCCCAAGCTTCAGGTTTTGACAGCACCAGCAGGTGCTTTATTCTACTACGCAATAATACACAGATCTGTTTTCATTTAAACTAAAATGTCTCTACACTGGAACTTATTATGACAGTGAGTGCATGGGCAGTGCGACATATCTCACAAATGTGTGGAGCAAGGGGGCATTCAGACATTCAAGAATCTGGAGAAATGGTAGTGCTGAAGGGTACATCTCTGTAATGGATGCTGCGATGATGCTGCCATGGGCATCGAGCCCAGAAGGCACTGAGGTCAATTCCATGGATGGGGAAGAAAAGCATGAACACCGGATGCAGAGAAACCAAACCAATCCAAATGAATGCTGGAAAGACTATCACATTCACTGACCAATCAAGTGCATTACACAGGAAGAGTCCTTTTGTGTGGGAAAAGCCAAGAGGAATTCAGACAAGAGACTGTCACCACCTAGTGGTCTGAACATGTCCTTACAATGATATGACAATACATCTCAGCAATAATATGCTTTGAAGTTTTACTGTACTGTATTTATATGTATTTTGTTTTATTTTTATCTTTTTTGAATAGGAATTTCACTTTAAAATACTTCTGGTATCACTTTAACATAAACCTTTTGTGGGCACCCCAGACAGTTTTTAAGTTGCTTGATTTAATATTTAGATATAATATTTCAATAGGCCTATTTGATATTCATTTATATCAGACATGCTCCCTCCTCAAATAAGCCCATTCAGTTTAACTCCATGTTAGACTAATTGAAAACACATGTCCTTGGTTCTGGTTACCAATGTGTCCTTTTAATGGATGGAGAGGCCTTGGAGATTAAGGGGAAGCCTTACATTTTCAATGATTTATTATACAGTTATAATTCTTTCCTTTGGGGAATAGCAGGGGTGCAAAATAGTAAAATAGTAGATCTACAAGCTCACAATGGTTCACAGTGCATTGTGAACTTGATTATGCTATTTTCACAATTTGTTGTAAAATGAAGTATAGGGAATGCCAGAAAAACAGCACCATTAACACAACTGCATAATCTTACAGTAGTGGCGAGCTTCCAAACCAACCCGACCCACGGGTAGGCTGGGGGTCGGTGGTAGGCCTACGTGCAAGCACGGTTTTCTTTAGAAACGATATATTTCAGGGAAGTGAAAAGCAGAGTGGCGCCACCCCGCGAGCGTTCGCTCACCTCACTCCGAGGAAAAAACCTTGTGGGGAAAAATTAATAGGTCCCCACAAGGTGTTTAGGGGTTAGGTTAAGGGTTAGGGTTAGGGTTAGGGTTAGGGTTAAAAATGAATGGAATGTCCCCACAAATATAGTAGACTATGTGTAATCTCCCCACAAAGTAGTAATTGCAAACCTGTGTGTGTGTGTGTGTGTGTGTGTGTGTGTGTGTGTGTGTGTGTGTGTGTGTGTGTGTGGTCAGCAGAGGTATTGCCAGGCCACAGACATGTCCACCTACATAGCCACAGACCGGTTTTACCACTCCAAAAATGGATGCTTGCCGCCTGGTTGCATAGTTATTTGTAAGGTTACGATTAGAGGTTAAATGTGCACATTCGGACAAATGATACTTCAGAAAACAAAGGGCCGTCTGACTGAAAAAAAGCAGGTGCACTTCCTCTGAATTCCTTTTTTGTTTAGGCAGTTAGCTATAAATTTAACTTGGACCAAAAACCACCTAGGTGGACAAAGTGGCAAAATAAAGGATGCAAGACTGGCTCGGATACATATTCTCAATGTATTGGGAGCGCTTACGCATTTCGGCCTCAGCCTTCCTCAGAGCAGATTTAAAAGTGTCCTTCTGACTAATGCCACAACTAGAGTCCTTTTCTGTCTACTTCACAAACTACCTCCATACACATATTGTCGAGCCCATGGGTGGAAACCCGTTTCGCTCGTTCATGTAGTGGGCCCTAGCAAGAGTTCCAGAGTCGGCCACCATGGAGGTATAGATGCAGGCTACAACAGCAGTGACGTCACCGTGACGTTGACTCCCAACTGGTCTTGTTCTAAAGGATACAAACCAGGGAGCAGCACAATCTTTCCACAGCTATACAAGATAATACTTGCCCAACCTGAGCCTCCAGTCATCTGTGTCTCGGACTTTAACAAGAAACAGGATTCCCAGAGAAAGTAAACTCCAATATTCATTCTAGTCTGTTACCAAGACTGACTGATGTTGTGAGCAGATTATAAATGTAATAATAATAATACTTTTTTACGTATATTGCACTTAATCTGTAGCTTCACTTAAATTAAATGGCTTCCCAGTCATCTTTTTCAGAAGATGATTTTTCCTGTCCCGTGTGTCATGACATATTTAAACAACCTGTTGTCCTGCCCTGTAGCCACAGCTTGTGCAAAGCCTGTCTGCAGGAATGGTGGAGGCGGAGTTCAACGAAGCAATGTCCGGTTTGTAAGAAATTATCTTCAGTCAACGATCCACCCGGTAACCTGGCTCTGAAGAACCTGTGTGAGACGTTCTTGCAGGAGAAGCGTCAGAGAGCTCCGAATGGGTCTGAGGATTTCTGCAGTCTGCATGCAGAGAATGAGAGGTTCAAACTCTTCTGTCTGGAGGATCAACAACTGGTGTGCGTCTTGTGTCGCGATTCCAAAAAGCACTCCAACCACACTTTCAGACCCATCAATGAAGTCGCCCTGGATCACAAGGAGAAAGTACAGAAATCACTGAAAACTTTGCAGAAGAAACTGAAGGTCTTTAATCATGTCAAAACAAACTGTGACCAAGCAGCAGAACACATTAAGTTCCAGACCTTCAAAACAGAGAGGAAGATTATGGACCAGTTTAAGAAGCTTCACCAGTTTCTACAGGAGGAAGAGGAGGCTAGGATTGCTGCACTGAGAAAGGAAGAGCTGAAGAAGAGTCGGGCGATAAAGGAGAAGATTGAGGGTCTGAACAGAGAGATATCAACGCTTTCAAACACAATCAGAGCCATAGAGGAGGAGCTGAGGACTGAACACATCGCATTCTTGCTGAACTACAAGACCACAGTGGAAAGAGTCAAGCTCACACTGCAGGACCCACAGCTGGACTCAGGAGCACTGATAGACGAGGCCAAACACCTCGGCAACCTGACCTGCAGAGTCTGGGAGAAGATGAAGGACTTTGTCTCCTACACGCCTGTCGTTCTGGACCCCAACACTGCCTATCCAGATCTCGTCATGTCTGATGATCTGACCAGTGTGAGACGTGGAGAGGAACAACATCTTCCCGACAACCCAGAGAGGTTTGACTGCTACTGCCGCGTGCTGGGTTCTGAGGGCTTTAACTCAGGGACTCAAAGCTGGGATGTTGAAGTTGGAGAAAATAGGTACTGGTCGGTAGGTGTGTTAACAGACTCTTTCCAGAGGAAGGGAGACAAAAGGGGGCAATTCTGGGCTATAATGTTGTACGATGGTGAATACACAGCATGCTCCTCTCCAGGGCCAACCACTGATCTCTCAGTGAAGCAGAAGCTGTGCAGGATCAGAGTCCAACTGGACTGGAGCAGAGGAAAGCTGTCCTTCTCCGAGCCCGATACCAACACACACATACACACCTTCACACATACTTTCACTGACCCACTCTTTCCATACTTCAATAATAATTTTACTCTACCTCTGAAGATTTTACCAAGGAAGTTCAGCGTAATTAAAGATCAGGACCACACATCTGGTTCTTAGAGGGGAATAGCACCTGCATTTTAGAACACATGAGTGACGATAGCAAAGTGGAGCAAAGTCAAGAGGATAGTGGCCAAGGCATAATTAGTCCAGCCATGACGAGATCACCAGGAATGCTGGCACCACTCGCATCACCAGGAATGCTGGTCCCTCATTGGCTGTTAATGATGACGTTGCCAGAAATGCTGGTCCCTGATTGGGCTACGGGCTTAAACACACACACACACACACACACACACACACACACACACACACACACACACACACACACACACGCAGTATTGCGCTCTCTGCTGGCGCAAGTAATGACCTAGAACAGGAGCTCCATCCAGTCCAGTGAGGAGCTCTATGAAAAGGATGCGAAGAGGCAGGAGGTTTAACCTGTTGATAGAGGATGAGGAGCAGGTCAGGACTGAAACAAAACTTTGTTTTGGTTAAAAATAGACTAAAATTAACAAAAAATACTAAAACTAACTGAAATGATATTAGGTACTTACAAAAAACAATACAAATAAAAATACATAAAAGAAATATGCAGAAAATAGGTTATTCTTTGTCAATTCGGTTAAATGAGACTGTGACCACCAGGGGTCATCAATGTGTCAGTACACATAAGACTTGTCCTTGTCCATGGCATTTTTTTGTTTTGTTTTGTTTTTTATACATAACATTATAATGTTCTTATTTTTATCATAAGATCCAATTATTACTGAATGTCAGTCTCAAGATTTTCCTCAGAATATGAAGGCTATGAGACGGTAATTTAAGGCTATAGCTCTTTGTGTGTTTCTTTTAATATTATTTTCCACTTATTTCTGTCCATGGCAAAAATAGAATTTTTACAGAAATGTCAACCAAGAGCCAGCAGGGCGATGATCCCTGGTGACCACTAATATGCACTATGTAGGCTACTATTATACACATGGAGATTGGAGTCACTCATTTGTAACACTGTTACATTGTTGTGTTTTTTTTGTTTTGTTTTTTTCTCCTAAAAACAAAAGAATAAATGTATGCCTCTTGGAGGAATGGTGGAAAATAATCGTGTGGTTTGAAAATGAGCAGACTGCAGTAGGCCTATGTCGTTATTAGACCTAAATTCACCCTTCAACTTCTTCTTTATGCATTATGGTACAAGATATAAACCAGTGGTTCTCAAAGTGGGGTCTAGGGACCCTCTGAGTTAATTGAGAGTTATAATTAGAGGTATGTATGGGTACATTTGGTTACATTTACTCTTTTATTGTTTCTTTATTTATTTTTATTTAGATAGTTCACTTTCACTTTGAATTAGGTTAGGTTAGCCTAATAGGAGGTCTACGTGGAAAAATATCCATTTGTTGTACAAAACTAAATCAATTAAAAAAATGAGCAACATTTTTTCAAGTTTTAAATATAAAAATATAAATGTTGATTCAGCCTAGAATCTCTCGATTACAGACAGATTAGCCTTCCAGAGGTCTGACTTGGACCTCATTTGCATGAGTTTTTTTTTCCTCCGGGTGTTTCGCCTTGATGGGACTCACTGTTCTTCGGGTGTTTCGCCTTGATGGGACTCACTTTTCTCCAGGTGTTTCGTCTTGATGGGACTCACTTTTCTCCGGGTGTTTCGTCTTGATGGGACTCACCTTTTTCCAGGTGTTTTGCCTTGATTTTGGGACTCACTTTTTGGGGGATTTTTTTGGTATTTTGGGACTCACTTTTCTCGGGGTGTTTCGCCTTGATGGGACTCACTTTTTTCCAGGTGTTCCGCCTTGATTTTGGGACTCACTTTTTGGGGATGTTTTGGTATTTTGGGACTCACTTTTCTCCGGGTTTTTCGCCTTGATGGGACTCACTTTTCTCCGGGTGTTCCGTCTTGATCGGACTCAACTTTTTCCAGGTGTTTCGCCTTGATTTTGGGAATCACTTTTCTCCGGGTGTTTCGCCTTGATGGGACTCACTTTTTTCCAGGTGTTTCGCCTTGATTTTGGGACTCACTTTTTGGGGGGATTTTGGGACTCACTTTTCTCCAGGTGTTTCACCTTGATGGGACTCACTTTTCTATGGGTGTTTTCGTCTTGATGGGACTCACTTTTCTATGGGTGTTTTCGTCTTGATGGGACTCACCTTTTCTCAGGTGTTTCGCCTTGATTTTGGGACTCACTTTTCTCCGGGTGTTTCGCTTGATGGGACTCACTTTTTTCGCCCTGATTTTGTGACTCACTTTTCTCCAGGTGTTTCGCCTTGATGGGAATCACTTTTTTCCAGTTTTTTTGCCTGATTTTGGGACATAATTTTTTGGGTCGGTGGGGGTGCACGGACCTCCACAACGAGGGTCTGGGGTTCCCCGCAAAACGTCTTAACAGAAATATAATATTTCCCTGTGTTCTGTTACATTTTTTTACTTTTATCAGGCTTGCTTTAGCGTGGGTACAATTTCAGCCTTAAAATGACAAATGGTGTACAAATTTGATGCAAAGTAAGACATCTTGACTTCTGTATGATCTTGCATGCATTGCCCACACACCCCAAGCAGACTCCGCCTCGACCATGGCCAGATTTGAACAAACCTATTAAAGGTATTCTACTTCATAGAGCACGGCGAGGTCATCTCACAATGCTTTCTGAACTGGAACCACGAACCATAAGTTATTCTGCTGGAAATCAGTCTTTAAAGTCAATCTTCAGTGGTCAGTGGGGCTTGAACCCACAGTCTTTGCATCATTAGCTCAGTATCCTAACTCATTAAGCTACTTGCTGCTTGAAACAAAATTGTCTTTTTTTGTCTTATTAGACGAACAACAAATTGTGGGAATTTCTCCTGGAGGTGTCAAACTCCCAAAATTCACCAGAACACTGGAAATTACATCTATGTTAATTATTTTCTGGTGGAGGACCCCCAGACCCCCCCTTAAAGGGTGGGGCCATTGCATGCCATCATACACAGATATTCATTTAGGTCATGACTGCATTATTATTAAAGATCTTACATTGCTTAAGTCATCAAATCAATTTCTGTGTGCCTACTTTTTGCAGTCATGACCCCCCACCCCCCCTCAAGAAATCTCCTGTCTTCTGACGGGCTGAGGTTGGCAGGTATGCTAGTAGACAGACAGGCCTTTATTGAACCCATGAGGGAAATTCACTTATCACGAAAGTTAGAAACAGAGGACAGATTATCTTTATTTCTTTTTTGTAAAAAAAAAAGAAGAAGAAACTAAACAGTTTAATGTACAGGGAGATTCTGTGTCCATGCCAAGCCTTACACCACACTTGGACCACCTGGGATTTGAATGTTGTATGAGCTAGTAACCGGTATTAATATTCTGTAAAATGTGAATTAACATATATACATTTAATAATGTATAAGTGTACATAAACAACATAACATAGGCTACATATGAAGATCACTCTATTGAGGGAGATATGTTTTCCTTGCATCTTGTTCAGATCTGTGCCTGTACTGCCACACTGTGGCGGTACACTGTAATGACCCGAGTGTTACAGTACTTTTAACTCTGGGGTGTTTGAGTCCTTTTTCCTCACTTTGCTGTATAAAGATAAGAAGCACTTCACACATCATGTAAATTAAAAGAACATAACTCCCAGTATTATACAACATTTATTATTTATATCAGGGCTATTAAAGGCATTATCAAAGTACATCTTTGACGTTAACTTATAAATCTGCATGAACATAGTTACAGTTATTCTTTAGAACAGTCAGAGTCAAGACCAACCATGGTATTTCAAAATGCACAGGAAAACATGGAGTGCTAGCCTAGGTTGAACCTTCTCTGTAAAAGGGACACTTGTACATAGAGTTTAATTAACACTCCAGTTGGACAGTTCAGAATGTCCTCTCCAGAGGACGAGAGACAGTTCAGAATGTCCTCTCTAGTGGATGGGAGCAGATATAGGCTCTCTTGTCCAGCACCTGCTGGGCGATCTTCTTAATGTTGGCATCGTTGTTCTCTGGTGAATCTGGAACCAACGGGACACCATGTTACAACGTATGCCAAACCTTACACACAGAAATACATTTCACTGTCCTTACTGCAAAGTCTGTTTCAACACAGTTGAACAGTCGAACAAGAGACTGTATTTTTTAACTGTAATGCTGTTGAAAAACAAGGTGGGTTTAGTAATGTGGATGTAGACCTAATGTATAACACAGACCACAGACCCATTTTTCTAGAAGACAGTACTAGGGCTGTCACGTTTATGACATTTTACAAGACGATTAATTGTTGTTACACAAATAACCGCGATTAACTATTTGTGTTTTTGCAGCTGAACAATGGAATATATGAATAAAAGTTACATTTCTGTTTGGCGTTGAAGTTGCACAGGGCACCTATGACAATTAACCTTAATATATAAAGAAATGACTGACATATTGAATAAATGTATACTTAAAACCAGTAAGACTCTCTAAATTGGGAGATAAGCAACCGTCAGGTCGCATACACAAACTTTAGAAGGCAATGGTAGCCAATCAGGAGGGAATATGGGGAAATGGGACAGATCCATGTTGATGACATGACTTTAGAGATACCGTGTGCCACTTTACGTGATTTTAGGGCGAAATCTGATTTTAGGGCGAAATATGTAGGAGCAGTGTCCAAAAATGTGTTTTAAAAAAATCGGCCAGATGGTGGCGCTAGATGGGACAAATGCATTTTGATGACATGTACTGTAGAGACTGTGTACGGCTTTGTGTGATTTTAGGGCAAAATCTGTAGGAGCCGTGTCCAAAAATGTGTTTTTAAAAAATCGTTAGCTGATCCTTATCTGATCTACACGCACATGTTTTAAAATATTTGAAAATCTATGAACAATTTAACATTTAGTTAGTTTGTTCGTTTATTTATCTCAGTCAATACAGAAAACAACTAGAAGCAGTGCTCTTCCGAGCACAGGTCTCCACCAGGCCACACAAATCGGCCTGTTATAGCGCCACCATGAGGCTGATTTAAAAAATGTGGGGCAGAGGTTCTGAATTAGCATCCAGGGAGTGTGTGTGCTCAGTTTGGCAGCGATCGGGCCAACGGCGCCGGAGATTAGCTGGTAACAACCAGGCCACACAAATCGGCCTGTTATAGCGCCACCATGAGGCTGATTTGAAAAATGTGGGGCAGAGGTTCTAGATTGGCATCCAGGGAGTGTGTGTGCTCAGTTTGGCAGCGATCGGGCCAACGGTGACTGAGATTAGCTGCACACAAACTGCGAGGACACACGGACACACGGACACACGGACACACGGACGGACGCACGGACGGACGGAGGGGAAAACATACTCTCCCTCAGCCTTCGGCTGGTGGAGACAATAACAATACAGAATACATAGAGGCAATAAGATGGAAACGATTATGACGATTATGCAAAAATAATTGTGATTATCTCAAATAATTGTGATTAGACGATTTTGTAATAATCGTGACAGGCTTGTACAAAACCACACCATAAAATGGACTAGAACGGCCAATATTAGTTAGTATCTGCAATTGTGCAACTGATGTGTCCTGACTTTTAACCACTGTCAACCTGACGTCCCTATTTTTGGCATGTCATTATATTGCAAGCTTGTAGAACTGCTAATTGAAAAGTTAAGGATGGAACTTAAGGTTAAATAAAATTCAGTTAGGTTGCATTTATTTGTAGTAATTTGAGATTATTTATTTGTTTGCCCACAAGTTACATTTCTCAAATAGAAACTTTAATCATTTCTTTTCACAAAATAATGGTAAAAACATGGGTAATCGGTGGCCTAAATCGGAATCTACATTGGAACGCCTGTTGTACTCACGCTTCTGCAACTGTGTCATCAGATAGTTGTTCTTGAAGAACGCCTCAGTGCAAAATGTATTTGCAAGCAGCACCTGGACGATGGGAGAAAAAGCAAGTTAACTCAAAAAAACTGGAAATGCCATAAAATAGAGGCATTTAGAAAAATGACACACAAGAAAATTCAAAAGATACTGGCATATGAGGTTCCAAAGGAGGACTGTAGGGTAACGTATGTGTGTAATTTATTGGAAGAAAATGGGAGGATTAGCCTAGTTCCAGACCCTGAATCGCTAGCCACGCCCCTTTACTTTTTTTGTTTTGGCGATTAAGTGAAACGAAATGTCAATTCAGGCTGAGTGTCAGGCTATGGGAGGATAGCTATTTGGTCAAATTTGTATTAGCGGCAGGTAAGAAAACCATCACAAGGAAATGGGGTGAGGTAGTTGGTAGAGGAAAATATACGTAATGGAGAAAACTGACAGATGTGTTTTTCTGATATTTCTTTTTGTCTGTAACAAAAACAAAACAATAAAACACATCTATTGCTGAATCCTAGCAGTCTGCACTGCGTATCGAGCTGCTTTGGATAAGAATGTCCGCCAAATACCTACAGTGCAAAAGTGTAAGTTGGATCTCGGTTTGACATGGGCCATAATCTCTATGAAGCAGCTTGGCTTCCACAATAGAGATCAGATGCATTGAAGTTTAAATAATTCACAGATTCAGATCTAGGCAATCAATAGATGAGCAAAACATTATTAAAGCACAAGCAACACATCTTTCCTACCGTAGTTACAGAATATTTTTGAGTATCTTTTCATCAGTCCCTGTGCTCTTGTTAACACATTGAGTGCTTTTCTGGAGAAAACTGGTTCTCTAGGTCTAGTCTGCTGTGAGACCAGTTTATCACATCACAAGAGTAGTTATTTTTAGTGTGCGTGTGCATGTGTGTGTGTGTGTGTGTGTGTGTGTGTGTGTGTGTGTGTGTGTGTGTGTGTGTGTGTGTGTGTGTGTGTGTGCACCTCATGGTCATGGTCTCTCAGTCCTATGCTAATAGATCTTGAAGCTCTGGACAGAACAGCGGTCATGGCGTACAGGTTGATGAGAACATCTGCTACTCTCTTCAGCACCAGCTGCTCATCTACGATGGTCTGACAACACAAAAGATGAGGGAATTAATAAACACACCAGGATCAAGTCCAAGATCCACAGATCCCATAGCCTATAGACAGGGATGAGGACTAAAAGATCCCATAGCCTGCGGGGTATGCAACCACAGATCTCCTAGCAGGCTGTGGCTAAAATGTTAATAATAGGCTTAAATTAGGACAAATAACAAAATCAGCTTCCTTTCTCCCTGCCAATGCCAATGATCAATGCAAATTTGTGCAAGTTCAGATCAGCTGGTCAACCCACTGAGGAGAAGAACATGCACCTACTGCACACCTGACAGATTGTGAAATGAAACTGAACATCTTTTCATGTACGGAGCGAAAGCTTTGATTGAACAGGAACTAAAAGTTATGTGGCCTTTTCCTCTTCCATCATAATACATTGTGAGAAGTAAAACAAAACAAAACAAAACCCCTACCTTTCCATATCGATAGAGCAGGCTCTCTGTGGTTGTACCAAAAAAGGCAACATTCTGTTCCAACTTCTTTGCACTGTCCTGTAAACAAAGACAAAGACATGTAGCAAAAGCATAATCATTTATGTCGGTGAAACCTCATATGTCCAAAACTGTTACTTTTCAGGATTCAAATTCAAAAACAGCTAAATTAGCAGATCTAAAAGCTCAAGACGTGTCGCTTCACACCTTCTACTGTTGATGTTTTATTTTGTGTGCCGCTGTAGTATGATCAAGTAGGGCATTCATGTACGAAAAAACACAAAACGTTAGAATATGGATATAAGAGGTTGCTGCCCGAAAGTGTCAATGACGGTGGAGTAGGGACGGTGAGAAGGGGATGGGACTTTCAGAGACATTTATAGAATTAACAGAAATTCACTTCATATTGCATTACTGTGATACTTCTTAGGATCATGACTTGTATGTTTTGTATTGTTTGTATTGTATATATTATTATTTATTTCTGTTAATAGTTTTATTGTGTTTTTCATATGTATAACTTTTGTTTTTGATTGTGTGAAAAAAGAGCATGCATTGTTGCAGGTATACATACTTTTATGTATACTTTTGTATATTTATGACTTAACGTAATTTGCTCAAATAAAAAACATTTGAAACTAAATGGGTTCAAAAGGTTGGGGACCCACTGCTCTTCACCACCCAGACAGACATATCAGGGATGGATGTCTTACCGCCATGCTGGGATGCACCACTCCATCCTTCCCCGTCAGACCCTGATCCACGCTGCCTGCTCCCATAGAGTCCTTGAGCTTCTTCCCCAGCATGCCCAGAGCAACACCGATATTCCCCTTCTTCATCTCCCTAAAGGAACACAACATGTACAATAAAAATCTGTAGCTACTAGCTACAATGGAACATCCTGGCATCATTCAAATCTGGCAATGTACAAAATGAATGTGAATAGAAAGAGTCCTGAATTTGCACACCTACTTACAATGACAGGTGCGTAGGAAAAAAACAAGAAGAGGTAGAATTCTTCACTTACACAGATTTTATTTTATTTTTTAAACAGAACAATGTTTCAGTCCAACCGACTGTCAAAGATGATGGTCAGTTTTCTGCATTAAGAAAAAAATAACTTTTGTAAAAGCGTGAGGGGGCTTCTACCTACTTTTAACTCAGACAAAGACTCTGTTTAGTTTAGTTTAGTTAACAATTAGCACATCCTTACTTTATTTTCCCCGTCAGGATCTTGCCAGCGTACTGCATTCCAGTCAGAGCGATGTACATCCTGAGGATTTCATTGGTCCCCTGTAGAAACAATCAATGCACATTACATTAGTGGTTCTCAACCTTTTCAGGCTGGTCCCCCAAAAGTAATCATATTTGAACTGGAGAGGAGTTGATGCATTACTTTTAGTTTGACTAAAAAACATTTTTTTTTTTTACAATTCAAAATCTTTGCCTCATTCTTATATTATTAGACAATTGTTTTGTGTTGTTGTTGTTGTTTATAGTATCATTTGTTGATTACTTTTGATTCAGTAATGGCCTTTTTCTTTACTTTTTAGGTATTAAAAAGTCTTACAATTCCTTAAATTGTCACCCACATCTGGGGACCCCCCAAAATCATAAAGTTTAAATATGATCTGTGCCAGGAACTCCGGGGGGGCTGGGAGTATTTCCACCACGGAGATTAGGCTTTCAACACCTTAAACCCGCCTTATATTTTGGTTTGTAGTGAAAGTGCATTATACAGTATGTACTAATCTGTATCGACTGATACGCAAGATACGGTATGAGTATCGGAATCTGTAAGAAAACAATGTCATCAATAAATGTCATCAAATCTCTAGTAAACATGGAGTTTGAAGCTGAATGGAGCTTACATTATGTGAAAGGGGGACTGTCAGTCAGTAATGTCAGTCAATGAGCTCAACATGCTGCTGACAGTAGGTCAGTAGGTCCTAACCCATTCAGGCCGGGAACACATTTTAGTGTATGGGAGGGGCTTACAGTACATGTACAGTATGTAGCAACATATTTGTTTTTGTAGGCTAATTTCTGATTTAGGCCTAACTATAGATTAGGCCTAAATGGGTTTTAATGTCATAACTGTGTTGTGCTGAGCAATGGTACCTCAAAGATGAGCAGGATGCGACAGTCTCTCAGGTAGCGCTCGTATGGATAGTTCTTTGTGTAACCCAAACCCCCAAGGACCTGCAGAGCCTCACTGCAACAGATCCATCCTCCTTCTGAGCTGAACACCTGTAGAAACATAGGACAGATTAATGTGATCTAAACACCTGTAGAAACATGGGACACAAATGTGATCTAAACACCTGAACACACACATGTCTTAACTGTTCTGCTGCCGTTGACAGTCCTCACCGTCATTGAAAGGGTTAATACCATGGCGCCGTTGACGGTGAGGACTGTGAATCTTACTGTATATACAGTAAAGATATTATCACTTACTGTACGTCGCTCCGGTCCCGCCCGCATCGGCAATGTCCGCGATTTGTTTACAACGCACGTCGGGCGTGCACGCGAAGTGAAGCTCCTCCATAGTAAATCCATTGAGAGGCCCATAAAGAAACTTCAATAACTCATAAAAGACATTTGTATACAAAAAGGGGGCTCCACTCTGCACACTCTAGACACGGGATGCGCGCAGCCATGTTTCCCTTCTGGACCCACACTGTCATGTGACTAGATGACGTAATCGTTGCCGTCAAGTGATAATCCAAAAAAACAAAAACAACCCCCTTCCAGCCACAGACATAGAAAGGTAGACGCCTCTTCCGGCTGGGGGGTGCTGGTCCAAGACTCCTGGCAAGCCTCCCAATAACTCTACGCAAGCCTCCAGAATTCTGAGGCGGGGCTATTGGGAATTCTGAAGGATGCTTCCTTGTGCGTCACAGAATGGGAAGCTCGGTAGTCCAATCAGATGCAGGACTGGCAGGACTCCCTCTTTCCCATTGGAGGGGGCAGAGTGCCTTCCGCAGTTTCACAGTTATGCACTTCCGCCAGAGGTGTTTGACCAGTCGTGCTAATGAACTGCAGCGGCGGAGGAGGTATCTAGCTTTTTATATCTGTGCTTCCAGCCCTTCAAAATAATAGCGGCGGCCTATGGAGGAAACGGCGTGGCACCGAGGCACCAAGCAACCTTCAGATTAAGAGGCACTAATTGTGTTAAGGGGGACACACACCGGCTGCAGACGGTGCGCGTAAAAACAGCCGCCCCCATTATTTTCAATGAACGTACCCAAACCGGCGGTGTGAGACGCGCGCAGGCACGCGTTCACGCCTCGCCCGCCACTCCGATTTCCTTTTTTTTTTACGAAAGTAAACCATCTTAGTTTCGTTCAGATCACGTGACTTTTGGTGCTGATGGGATCATTCACAGACTGTGGACAAGCACCCTCTATGCTTCCATGCCTAAATAAGGATCTGACGAGCACTCGCCGTGGCAGCATGAGCCTTGCGTAAAATGACAAACGAACTTGTCACCGGCGTTCAAAAGAGTTGATGTCATGATTCCGTGAGCAAGGTGTTGAGCCAGGGGTTCTGACCTTGACCATGGCAGCTTCCAGAGAGCAGTCAGGAACACCTGGCCTGTCCATCATGCCTGCTGTCAGGTACGCCATGCTCTCCATCACAAATGCATTCTGGGCCATCACCGCAAACTTCTCCTGCAACACACACACACACACACACACACACACACACACACACACACACACACACACACACACACACACACACACACACACACACACACACACACACACACACACACACACACACACACACACACACACACACACACACACACACACACACACACACACACACACACACCAAATCATTGCAAACTCCTCCTACGATGAGTAGAAATGTTATGCTACTAGATTTCCCACATTCTTTTTTTAACCACTTAACCCTAACGTTCCTATTCTGGGGCAAAAATCCTGAAAAGAGTAGATCAACAAGCTCATTGTGAGCTTGTAGTATAGGTTATTTTCTGCAAAGAGATTTGGTGTGCAGAGGAAAAAGTCTAGTACATGGGGACTACGTACTGTCAATACAGGGTGTTAAGTGGTTAAATGCCTTTTTTATTCCTGTGTGGTTGAAACAAACATTAAACATTATGAACTTGCCTTACCTGAATCATGCCGAATTCAGTCAGTTTCTTGTTAAACTGCTTTCTAGTTCCGGCATATTCAGCTGTCAGCTCTACAAAAGAGACAGATCAGGAGAAAAAAATACAACAACATCTAAAAACCTAATTATTACATTGTTCATTAATTAATGATTTATGAAATGGATACATGGTGTTTACCTATGAGTTTCTTTATCATTCCTGCCCCAGCACTGCCCATACTGAACCTTCCCGAGTTCAGGATGTTCATAGCAACCTGGCAACAACAAATAGGAGCTCATTAACATTGTCCAAATCTCACAGTTTCATACTGTATGTGTTGGTGTTCATATTTATTATTATCGTTGTTGTTGTTATTATATTATTATTATTATAATAAGATACCTTGAATCCACCACCAACTTCTCCAATGACATTCTCCACCGGTACTGGCACATTGTCATACGTTACTTCACAGGCTGGTGATCAAAATAAAAAAATACAATGTTATTAAGCATAACACAGATAACACCAAACACTGAGAATACATTTTACTCAGGAAGGGCCATTCACACCAAGTACTAAACTTCTAAAAATATGTTCGGTAACGTTATTTTGCGTGATCATTTCTTCCCTTCATTAACACCAATTGACCGATCGCTATGCCCCTCCTAAAGCCGTCCTTGTCCAATGCCAAGTTAGCAACAGGTTACTAACGCAGCTGACTTGGCAAGCTGCCATGGCGGCGCGCATCGGTGTCTGGCTGCTAGATAGAGGTGGGATTTATGGTTCTTTGAAGTGAACCGGATCTCTGAGATCCGTTCCTTTCAAAGAGCCGTTCAAAAGACTGGCTCATTTTAGTTACTGGTTACTTTGTAGATTTTGATTATGATTGTAAATCACTTCCACCCATAGGCCTATACATTTTGGCCAATACATTTCTGGCATTTGAAAATAGGTGATCTACAAGCTCACAATGTGTCACGTTGCGATGCATTGTGAGCTTGTAGATCGGCTATTTGCAAATGATTTTTCTACATTTTACTCATTGGAAAACCTGTGAAACAGGACATTCTGCATAATGAGTACGTTCTAATATTGGTACTTTAAGTACATTTTGAAACCAATACTATTTTACTTTTACTCTAGTACATTAATAACATTCCAAACTTGATTGCAGTATTGATATGTTTACCTAAGTAAAGACATGTAGTACTTTTCCCACCACTGTTCATTAGAAAGGAACGGCTCCCTACTGTGAACCGAATCATACCGTTCATTTCAAAGAGTCGTTCAACAGACTCGATTCGTTCGCGAACGTCCCACCCACTCGCTTCCGTGTCACAAACACTGAAACAAAAACAGAACGGATTGCACTGACCTACACAAACCCACGGGAATAATTTAGGAGCACTTCATGAGAAAATATAACTGGTAACACTTGTGTACTGTATGTTAATCTGACTTTAGTATAGGCTATTGTTTTCTTCCTGGACGTGCGTTTGTTTGTGGCAGGTTAGTCTGCAGCTGGGTGCTATTGCTGCACGCCGCCATGGCAGCTTGCCAAGGCACCCGCCTTAGTAACCTGTCGCTAAACGTGGCATTGGGCAAGCACGGCTTTAGGAGGGGCATAGCGATCGGTCAATTGTTATTATATATTATTGTGAAAGCACCTTGTAAGGATCGTGCATTTGTGGAATGAGCAACACATCTACATTAACTCCATGCTTTAAGAGCAGTTGAAATTCGTTTTTATACAGTTTTGTATCCTGTTATGCTTATTTTTGTTTATGACATTGATTCTTCTAGTTCCAGGATTTGTTTGTTTGTATTGATATCGATTTTCTTTTTGTTTTTTTGCACTATTTTATTCTTTTATGCATTTTTGCTGTCTCTAGGAGATAGGAGAACAAATAAAGCAATCTTGAACAAATTCAAGGTAAACTGAGGATTTTATGGTGCGTAGTTATCTTACTGTTGGATCCTCGGATCCCCAGCTTGTCCTCAGGCTTGCCACTGATGATACCGCCGTACGCTCGCTCCACGATGAAGGCAGAGATCTTGTCCTTTTTCACGCCGTCCTTGTCGACCACCTCCGTCCTGGCAAACACCGTCATGATGTCTGCCATGCCGCCGTTGGAGATCCAGATCTGACCAAGAAGCACAAACACAAAACGACAACGCGGAATCAACACCTTGCAGAGTTCAAGGCAAGCAATATCCAAATCATTTCCATGTACTGTATGTGATGAGGCCCAAAGCAAATTAACCAAAACTACATGTGAATGATTAGATAATAACTTACTAACTGTATTGGGGGGAGAGAGAGAGAGAGAGAGAGCTGGGGGAAACCCTGATTGTCCCAAAGCAGACGCCAGTGAAGCAGTGTCTCACCTTGGAACCGTTGAGCAGGTAGTGAGTCCCGTCTTCAGACAGAGTGGCACGGGTCTGGATAGAGGCCGCATCACTTCCACTGAAATGATCACCAGTGAGAAATAATAATGAGAAATAATACTCATTGTGTCTGTGTGTCATACAAGAAATGCAGACAAACGTTCCAGCACCAGGTTCTACAAGTGTCTTCAAAGTTGTTCAGGCCAAGGAACCCTTAGCGGAGATCTAGGGTTGAAATACATATTGTATAAACGTTTGTTGCAGATTAAAAGATTTCCCCCTCTACACCAAACCTCTTTGCCTGAAAATAAGCTTGTAGATCTGCTATTTCCGGCTAATGTTCCCCTCACAATAGGGATGCTAGGGTTGCTAGTGGTTCATAAAAAAATAAAATAAAAGTCCTATCACACAAACATTTGACATTTGGCCCTGTAGTAACTCCGAGGACACCTAGGGGTCTCGGAGGACCCCCTGTTGAAGACCCCTCTTCTAGATTTGTCTTACCTCCCCGGTTCAGTCAAGCAGAAGGCTGCTATGTGTTCTCCTGAGGCCAGTTTGGGCAGATACTTCTGCTTCTGTTCTTCACTCCCAGCTATCAAAATACCCTGGAAAACACAACATTTGACATTACAGTATATTACTCCCAACCTCACTTCAAACTCACATAGCAGCATACATGCTAACAAGAACTATGGTTCCCTCTAGCCATGAGTCCTGTGCATGGCAACATGGGCAGACACATTGAAATCACTAAACCAGTGGTTCTCAAACATTATTTGTGACAAGGACCCCAAAATGAATCTATTTATTTGGCCGTGGACGCCCCAATGAAAACATTTTGTGCCAGAGAACCCCAGAAGAGAGGATTTGTGTTGAAAGAAATGTATAAATGATTCAACATTGCAATTCTTTTCCTGAATTTTTAAGATGTGAACTGTTCACATCTGCTATTATTTTAAAAGCCAAAGTATAGAATAGAATATGGTGGTTTAAAACGAAAGTTTTAAAGTGGCTAAAATGATAGTGACCCTATATTAATAGATTTTTCTGGGGGACCACCAGTAACCTCCCATGGAACCCTGAGGGTCCCCGCACATAACTTTGAGAAGCCCTGCACTAAAGGAAAGCAGGTTTACCTTCAGACCGATGGCTTGGTGAGCAGCCAGTGTGACAGCGATAGATCCATCCAAAGACGTGATCTCTCCTAACCGGGCATACATAGTGTTGGACAGACCAAGACCACCTGCAAACAAAACAAACAATCTGTTATCCTTGATGTAAGCTTCTAAATAAATACATGGGAGTATATAGCCTGATTTATACTTCGTTGCACGCGCCGTCGCCGATCTACAAGCTCACACCAGCTTGTAGATCGGCTATTTTCGACAATGATAATTAATAGAGCGAAAACAGAAAAGACACACGCCCTGAGGGACTCCCGTCAACCATATAGTTATACCTTTCAATCCAGGAAAGCATAAGTGTCATTTTAGATACCGTTGCCTATGGGCAGAAACCACTTATTTCCATAGTCTAACCTTTCGTCTTTTTCGTAAATCAACGTCCTACTTGATCATACTACTGCGTCACACAAAAGCATCAAAAGTAGCAGATCTGAATCGTGAAAAGTAACAGTTTTGGACATAAGAGGTTTCCACCCGACAGAGGCAATATATAGCAGGGTTTCTTTAAGTGGGTGCTGATGTGCCGTGACGCAAGTCCAGGGTGCCTCAGAATATACTAATATTTGGAATTTATCAACTTATTTATCAACTTATTTAACCACTTAGGAAAACAGACGTGAATTGCACTGTACTTGGTGCGATCTTTTTCAGCCTACAGTACGCTACACCAGGTAAAATAGCAGATCTACAAACTCACGTGTCATGTTGTAAACTTGTAGGTGCACCAAACGCCAAGATTTCAATTTATTTTTGAACTGTCCAAATGGAAACAGATTTTCCTCGTCACATACTGTATCTTAGAGGGAAGGATTTACATACTCAACATAAATTTAAGGTAAAGTAACAATGTAATTCACGAGTGCTGTGGATGAAAAATATATTTACAGGAGTGCCTTGAGCAAAAACAATGGTAATAGAAACATTTTATTTTCATGTTTTTGGGGAAAAAAACTTTTTCAGAAAACCTAGACCTCTGGTCTAAATGGGTTTAAGTGGTTAAAGGTCTTACCATACTCCTCAGGGACCTGGATGCCGAACAACCCCAGCTCCTTCAAGCCGTTCAGGGTCTCTTCAGGGATCTTAGCATCCCGGTCGATCTTCGCAGAGTCCACTGGAAGCAAACAACATGACTGTCACGTCAACTACTAGTCTAGACTAGGACCACTACTACTGGGCCATAATACCGGTAATTACAACTGGTCCATAGGAGAATGTTAAAAAAAAAAAAAAAAAAAAAACAATATACAGTATTATTGTTTGCACCTTTGCTATATGCATCAAAAATATGTTTAAATAGTACCTTAAAGGGATACCTGGCTAATAAGCCTTATACTGCATGCCTTAATTAGGGGTGGGCGATATGTTGATAATTATCGTTGAGACGATACAAGGTCTCCACGATATGCCTTTTCAGAGGTATCGTATATATAGTGATACAATTGGGGGAGCCATGTAAAAAATCCTGTTTAATCATTAATACAGAGATGCATTGCCGAATTCAATTTAAACCTGCATTTTGGTCTAAATCAGTAGTTCTCAAACTTTAAAATGTCAAGGTCTCCACTTAACTCCGACAGTATACAAATGAAACCAAATGGACCCGTAAGGTTTCATTTGTATACTGTCAGTTACATACTTGTAAATTTCAATTTAGACCTCCCAAAAGGAACCCAGAGTCTAGTTTTCGTCAAGTAACTTGAAAATTAACCATAAAACCAATGTGAAAAATAATCGTGATAAAATCGTGTATCGTGATACAGCTTGGGAAAATATTGTGATATTGTATTTTTCCATATCGCCCACCCCTAGCCTTAATCTGTTATAATTGCACTCTACAACTAAAATCAAAAATTAAATACAACTTAAACATTTTATTTATGTTAGAAATAGTTCATCTTTTACTCAAGCGGGAAGATGCTGGTCGCAAGTTGACCATGTCATTTGTCCATGTGTGGTCCAGCCCTCTGGAATTTATTGAATGCATGTGGAAATTAAAATCAATGTAATACTACCAAAGGTTATGAGCGTCAAATCAATATCAAATTCTAAGTATTAAATACTTTGTATTTGCACATGCATTCCATACATTCCATAGACCACACATGGACAAAATGACAAAATATGATGAGCATGAATGATGAATATGAACTTGCAACAGGCATTGTCCCTCTTGAGTAACAGATGAACTGTTTCTAAAATAAATGAAATATTCAAGGTGTTATACATTTTACATTTTAGTTACAGAGGGCAATTAGGGATCTTAGGGCTCTTAGATATTAGGATCTCTGGCTAATAAGCCTTATTATTCCATCAAATTAAAGGGGTCCCTGGCTAATAAGCCTTATTAATCCATAAAATTAAAGGGGTCCCTGGCTAATAAGCCTTATTATTCCATCAAATTAAAGGGGTCCCTGGCTAATAAGCCTTATTATTCCATCAAATTTAAGAACATTTTTAAAAGGTGTAGTGCGGAGAAAAGGGGCTTGAAATGAACTATACGGATGGATCAATGGAGGGCTTCTCTCTCACCCTCCTCGTTGAAGAACCTTTCCACCGGTGCCACAAACTGGTTGATCTCCTCCAACTCCTCACTGGATATTTCTGGGTAGGGAAACACCTCTGCCTGGAAGACAATCACATTGATTAACAAACAAATCAATCAAATGTTAATCAATGTGATTGTCAAAAACACACTCACAACACAAGGCGTGTTGTTGTGAAACGTGTCTGTCTGTCACAATTATAGTACTTGTTGGAAGTGACAGTAGCTGTTCTGCACAGAATGGCTATTATAAACCATAATACTCTAGTACTCTCCAACCCTGCATTGACCACTTCCAAACTGGCATATCTTTTAAATACACATACATATATAAACAATCATCATAGTCACAACACAGGGTTGAAGATCTCTAGACAGGACCTCTGCACCTTGGTTTTATGACTGTCTGGCTGACTATCACAACTGACTGACTGACTGACCTACTGACCTACTGACTGACTGACTGACTGACTGACTGTCTCTCTGTCTCAGTTTTTTATTGGGAGTTTAGTTGGGAGTCAATTTAATGCATTCACTTTGTCAAAGGTCAAAGTAACATGTACACGTAGTGGGGTGTGGTTTGCCTTTGTGTCAGCACACAGTCATGGCAAAACCTGTGCAGCAGGATACAGTACGTACTGTATGTGAGGAATTTACTGCGATGTCTACTAGTAGTCTATTTTATTGTATGGTTATTTGTTTCCTTCTTTTTACCCCCATTTCTTCCCCAATATAGTCAGTCACTATGCCAATTGATTCCTCCCCACACACATTTGTGTGTTGTCACTGCCGGTCACATCGTACCCCTAAAAGCCCTTGGCATCCATGCAGTGATATAGTCATAAGTGAGGAGCCCCCACCAATACCAGGAGGACGTAGAGCCTTCCTTGTCCTGTTCCACCCGCCCAACACTCCCTGCTGACAGGTGCCACCCCAGTCCATAGGAGTGTGTAATTACAAATATCATCCACAATTAATGTTATTATTACCTTCAGCTGTGTTGTGTACCCATCAACAATGTGTTAATCTCGTGACACAGCATGAAGCATCTCCTCAAGTACGTTTCTAAATTTAGCTGACCTCATAATTTACTCTCTCTCTCTCTCTGTGTGTGTGTGTGTGTGTGTGTGTGTGTGTGTGTGTGTGTGTGTGTGTGTGTGTGTGTGTGTGTGTGTGTAGCAGCTCTTGTTTCTATCATAACGCAAGTTGTTACATTATGTCAGCCAAAAATGGGCTTAAAATGTCCACAAAAAGTGTCCTAGGATCTAAATATGCTTCTGTCTTTATCCAGAAGAGAGAGTGTGTGTGTGTGTGTGTGTGTGTGTGTGTGTGTGTGTGTGTGTGTGTGTGTGTGAATTTAATTGAATTGAAAATTGAATTGATTCAATTCCATCAATCAATTATTGCAGTTTCCATCAACAGCAATACATGTTAATAGATATAGCTAATTTATCAATATGCATTGCATACAGTAATGATCATTATTATCATAATAATACATCATTAAAATAGAGCTTACCTTGTTGATTTGACCCAGGAACAGCTCTTTAGCATAGGCTAAATGTCTGCTTGTGGATTTAAAAGTCCTCCTGTGCAGCTGTGCATGAACGGCGGTGTGTTTCACATGACAACTGAATGTCTGTAGTCGTTTACACACAAACCCAAACCTGTTTATATTCATTTTTATGTATTGTTATTGATATTCTGACCTGATATCAACTCCACCGTCTGTAGCGGGACCTTTCGCCTACATCTGTCTCATGATGATGACATCAGATAATTATACACACGTTAAGTAACCCACAGACGCTGGGAAACAGCGTAGCCCAGTGGCGAAGTTGAGTAATGGAAAGAATCCATGTTCACAAGAGCTGTTATTTAATAGGCCTACTGTATTTCAAATTCACACAATGAGATTATATTATACAGTGGTGGAAAAAGTACTCACATTGTTTACTTCAGGAAAAGTACAAAAGTTGTGGCATCAAAATGCAGCCCACTTAAAGTACCAAAAGTAAAAAAATAGGCTACTCATTATGCAGAATTTCCCATTTCAAGTTTTCAAATGTAGCCTATAAACATCTTTTGAATATAGCAGATCTACAAGCATTGCAGGCTTTGCAGCACATTGTGAGCTTGTAGATCGGCTATTTTCAAATGGCTGGTAGTGGGCTATGCATAAAATCTACAAAGTAGGCCTAACTAGTTTTCAAATAAATGTAGTGAGGTAAAAGTACACTATTTGGATCCGAGATGTAGTGGAGTAAAAGTATTGTACATTTAAAATACTCAATAGTACAAATACCTAAAAATTGTACTTAAGTACATACTTAAATAAATCTACTTATTTACTTTATACCACTGACAGATTAAATAAGATAGTTTAGGTTCATATAGTTCACACATCATAATTTTGTTCATTCATTTTTATTGAGTTCACTGTCCAAAAAAATGAATCAGTTCCCTTTGTTTCCTTTTAGTTTTTGCATTCTTTTTCCTTTTTGTCTTCTTTTAATTACAAGCTATTGTTTTTCAGTGTAGGCTCTATATGCACATGCAGGCATCCGCCTGGGTGACAGCAGACTGCTGGGCGAGCACTGGTGCTTTGGCATGGGATCAACTTTCCATCTGCGTCCTAAACTAAATATTGGCACTTTGACTCAAGTGTGTGCAGCCGCTTCTTTGTCTTTTAAAAACTATTAATGGGATAAACTTTGACCAAAAAAGTCCACAGACCTGGTTGGTTGTTTAAGTTGGACAAAATGTAGCCATATTTTCCCAAATATGGAGATGACTGACGTCTGGCATCATAGATGTTTGATGTCATAGACAGACTACATGAGACTGACACGATATGTCCATATAGGCCTATATATATGGACTTAATATTGATGACATTATTCATTTGTAACATCATTGTGATGTCAGTTCAGGTCAGCTATATCCTTCTGCTGAGCTGGGATGGTATTGATGACATCAGGGATCTCCATATATGGGCATAAAAGGGACAAGGAGGGAATTAATTTCATCATTGTGATGTCAGAACGGGTCAGCTATAACCTTCTGCTGAGCTGGGATGAGGTGTCATTGTGAGGTCAGAAGAGTGACTGACAGAGGGACAGACAGACAAACAGACAGACAGAGATGAGCTGGAGGTTTTCGTAAGTAGCGACCTATGGTCGCAACTATACTAATGAAGGAGGCTCTGTTCCATTTAGTGTAGCATTATGGTTCTAAAACCTTTTTAATTTCAAGGATCCCAATAACCCTGAGTTAATACAAAAAGTGTAACTGAAAGCAGAACCAAATGTGTCCATTTGGTTCCACTCTCAGAGTTACACTTTTTGTAACCTTTTGAACTTTTGGAACCACCTCAAGGTACCACAAGGCTCCCTGGACCACACTTTGAGACCCACTGGTGTAGCAATGTGTTTCCAGTGAGCTGACATGCACAATATATCAACACCCTGACTCAGTTTGACCAGAATAGAACAGAGCCTTCATTAGTTATCATTGGTAACACATGTGAGAGAAGTAAAGAAGAGCACAGTTTCTTTCCAATATGGCTGCTGTGCATATAGGGGCTTTTAAGCCGTGACATCATTTTGTAGTCAGACCTCCAAGCAGATTTATTGTCAATATCTGTCCCTCGCTATTTCAACAGATCCGAGACAAAAATAACGACTAAAGTATAATTCTAACACTTTCCTGTCAACAAGAAAGAGAAGAAAAATTAGTAAATAGTAAAAATAGTAAAAAGATTCACGGGGGGCGCCTGGTGGCCTACTGGTCTAAGCGCATACCATATAGGCATTGATGCCTGGCAGCGTCGCCGGTTCGATTCCTGATCCGGACGACCTTTGCCGCATGTCTCTCCCCATCTCTCCCCCCCTTTCCTGTCAGTCTACTGTACTATCCAATAAAGGCATAAAAGCCCAAAAAAAAAAATCTTAAAAAAAAAGAAAAAAAGATTCACGGGCGCTGGGACTTTTGGCCCCAAAAGTTCTCCTCTGCCTACAAAATGATGTCAGACTTAACAGCCCCTACTTGCACTTTATACACAGGTTCTCAAACCTTGTCATGTCAAGCAGTCCCAAGACTAAGTAGTATACGATTTTAGTCGACTAAATCTACAGTTGATTTTGTCGACTAAAATGCATTGTATTTTGGCAGGCCTTGATGGCGTTGCAATGCCTGACTTTACACTTGGTTGCATGCTGAAAACCATAACCTTTCTTTTAATTCTAGTTTTATTTGTTGACGAAATTGTCAATGTATTTAGTCTTATTTTTAGTCAGCTTAGTTTTTATTTTGTTTTTATTTCATTTTCGTCAGTGAAGAAAGGTAGTCCTTAATCGGGAGATCGCATACACAAACTTTATTTAGAAGGCAATGGTAGCCAATCAGGAGGGAATATGGGAAATGGGACAGATCCATGTTGATGACATGACTTTAGAGGTACTGTGTACCACGTTGCGTGATTTTAGGGCAAGAATCGGCCTTATGGTGGCGCTAGAAGAGGGCCATGTGATAAATGAGGGGAGGTTGTGGTTTGGCAGCCAAGGTGTGTGTGTGCAAAGTTTGGCATGGATCGGGGCAACGGTGGCTGAGATATGAGTAGGGCAAAAGTGTGACGTGACATGTGATGGACAGACAGACAGATAGTAACTAACTATTAAGTAACAGTTGGACCAACCAGTATCAGGGGCTGAGTTACGGCCTTTTTAGCGGGCTGCAGTGGCAGCACAACCACTTTGTGTCCGTCCTGGGGGTCCTCGGAGCGGTGGTCCCCGGGAATCCCCCGTGAGAAGCTCCGTTGGAGGGGTCATTTTTCCAGCTATGCAGGAGGTTTTTTTGGAGGTTATGAGAAAGTGTTACTGATATTTTTAATGTAGGCCTACCCTTGGTTTGGACAGATCTGGGTAAAAATGCATTTTCCTACTGTGCAACTTGGCCATGCACTAATCTACAAAAATGTCTCAAATTGGACGAGGTAAAGTTAAATAAAAAATCCCTACATTGTAAATTGATATGTTATCAAATCTTTTGAGTCTGCAACTAGGCTGTGGGCTCTACGGCAGCCTCCACACAGTGGCAGTATGTATTAAGCAACGGCACATACTGTGTACACACTGTAGCCTATGTGTGGCCCCTGTGAGAGGAGTGTCCCCTGGACATAGTTAGTCACAACTGATCTCTGGATCCGATATATGCTGATGACTCAGCACTGTTTCAGGCAGAGGGAAGCAGATTATGAACCTTGAAGATATGAACCTTGGAGCGATGCAACTTCAATGCAACCCGCACACGTTGAGTCATAATTGCAGCATATGAACTACACTGCACTCTGTCGAGGTGCCAACCTGCGCCTTGTGCACTCGTGGCCATGTATGGCCTACTTGTGTGCCAGCAGAGCTCACAAGTACTGCGATCGGTGCTGTGCGGTGCTGTCTGTATGTATGTATGTATGTATGTATGTGGGTTGTATTTATATCAGGTCGCACTTGTTGGTGGTGACGTCACCAAGAACGCTGCTCCCTGATTGGCTACGGCGTACGCACAGATACCGCCGGAAACAGAAACATTGAATGCAGTACCTGCGCCCTCTGCTGGCGCAAGTAATAATTTACGTCAGAGTGCAGTTTGGACCCAGCCAAACCGAAGAAATGTTGCCTGTTCTGCTGACTGTACTATGTATTGATTGGGCTTAAATCGAAAAGAGCCAAATGAGTTTCAGGCCCACAAGCCTGCAGACCAGTTTAATAAGTGCATCATGACCAAACACAGATTTGGTTTCATCCTCTGGTGTGGCGATAAATACAAAACTTAACTTCAGTTGATTTGTATTTGATTAAGTCAGTGCTAATATGCTACCATTCATTATTCCACAGCTGTCCACTAGAACAATGATAATAATAGTATTGGGAATATACAATAAGTCTGGGAGAGAATAGCCTTAGAGTCAGAATACAATGTCCCATGCAAATGTTTTTTTTTCTTTTTTTTTTCTGTGACATTCCTTTTCTGTCGCGGTGCGGACCCCATGTGGAGAGATGCACTTCACTGAGACACCGAGGACAAAACAATTACAAACAACTAAAAATCTATGAGGAAAACAACTGTTCATTGATAAAATATTACATACGTATTGCACACAAGTAAAAAAACAAAACAAAATAAAACAAACAAATCCATGGGTAATAGTCTTTAACAACTTAACCACTTACAGTAATCACTATACTTCATTGAAAAGAGTTCCCCAGGGTGCTATCCTAGGACCCCACATTTTTCTCTTCTTACAAATCTCTTAAAGGACCATTTCATATCCATATAAGTTATCACCACTAATGCTCATTATAATATGGTACCATTTTTGTCTACTCAGTCTGTGTCTCAGAGGAAAAATGTGGACAGTTTAGGAACCTGCCTACCAGTGACATCGGTAGGCAGGTTTGCTCATTTCAAACAAGATTAGATTTTTTTCCTCTAATTTATTTGAGCGGTGCTAACTGCGCCTACATCTGACTTTGTCTGTTTGTACATATGTCCCTCTCCATTTTGTCTCTTTTTACGTCCACATTGGCCAAGCTCCGTGGGACGCTTAATGAAATTAACTCATAAAATAGCACGCCTCACTTACACATTGGGTGTGATTTTTTAATTCATGCAACAACAATTCTTCCATTATAGCATGCAGAAATAGAAAGCCTGCCGTTTTTATTAGCTTGGATTTCTCATCGACTATGTCACTGCAAGTTTCTGAACTGTCCACAGCCCTGAGACACAGAGTTAGGAGACAGAAATGGTGCCATATTATAATGGCCGTGAGTGAGGACCAATTATATGAAGATGGCTGAAGTGGTCATTTAAGCCCCAGAAAGCAGTGAAAAGAGCTTGTATCTAATAAGCGAGTTTGTGAGCTTGTAGCTCTGGTATTTTTGCGTAAAGAAAACGTATGCTGTAAAAAAGAAAAAAGGGAAATTGTCCCCCGCAAAAAAGAGGAAAATATTTAACCCTCTTTGATGAAAATAAATAGCCTATAAAGACTGTTCCACTTCAGTATATATCACTCATCGTCATCCCAGGACCAGCTGCTCCTCATCCTCACTATGCATAGACCCGAAAATAGCCGATCTACAAGCTTGTAGATCTGCTATTTTCACAAATTTTCTGCGACAGTCTTATGTGATGAAGCAGGGATTTGCTTTACGAAAAAACATTCAAATTTGAAACTTGGAGATACAAGGTTTCTGCCCGACAGTGCGATATGCTGCAATGAACCTTAATGATTACTCATTAACTGTATGTATAAATTAGCTAAAAAAAACAATGACGGTGGACAAGCAGCCGGAAGTGACCCGCAGACATTCAGATGAATTGTTTATTTGTGGAACTTGACTGATTGCCAAGTCTGCAGCAAAGTGCAGGGGAGACAGACTGAGACATGTGGTGGGCCACCAGAGCATCCGTCTACACCAGTGGACCTGCACACGGACCCCCCACAGCTTAACGTATAGTCCATCGTACGACCATGGCGGTAACAGGAAGGAGTTGGCACCAAGGAAGATTGGGAACAATGGCCGATTCTACAAATGCCTTCTAAATCTAGCCTCGCAACAGCCAGATTTGTGATGACGTAGCTCGGGATGGCTGTGCCAGGCTATTCTAAATCAGTAGTTCTTCTCACACTTTCAAGATTTTTCAAAAAATGTTCAAAAATAGCAGATGTACAGTACAAGCTCGCAGTTTGTACAGCTTCTACAAGTTAAGTAATGTAAAGTATAAGGCGCTCTACAGACGGACAGCGGTTGCCGCCGGGGCTCCCGCTTGGATCTGCGAGGAACACGCCGCGGTGATACACAAACACACTCGCTCTTTGAGTAAACGCTGCGCGGTATTTCACAAAGATGAACACAATCCATCTCTCACCGCCCGCGTACGCATGCACAAACGAGCACGCTCGCGGGGATTTTCACGGGACTGCGCCCGCTCGCCTCGCCGCCTCTAAACTTCGCTGCGCGGACGAAATAGCCGCCCGCCTCTCATTGAAAATGAATTACTAGCAGGCGGTGACCGCGTACCGTGTGCAATCCCCTTAACAGCAACAGCCTTGAACAATTGACAATTGAAGCCTGATATATCCTTCAATTACTAAAAATTGCTACAAAACCTGTATAAACATTCAGTTTTGGACATAAATAAGAAGTTGAAGGGTAATTGTATGTCTGATAATGATGTACCGTGCATGTTCGAATCGTGTGCACTATTTTATATCACTTGAGATCATTTTCAAAAATATTTTTTACATACAAAAACAAATTGCCAATTTAACATCGAGGTGCCCACTCTTACTAGGTGCGCACACTTCCTGTATCCACCGCGTCGCACGCCCCAAAATAGCAGATCCACAAGGTGCTATTTTGGGGCGAGAGAGACGTTGTCATACAATGAACTATAAATCTGTCTTAATTCAAAGGCAACCATGTATACTCCAGTTGACTGATAAAAAAAACATTTGATCAGTTTCTTAACAGTGAAACAACGTTAGCATGTGTAAGTGTATAATACTGAGACTTTGTACTGGTGCCTTAGGCTGATTTATTTCTCCTGTCGTAATAATAATAACAGTTGATATCATTATATTACAAAATACTATATGCAATTTACACAAAGCAAAACGTTGGTGACTAAATCGGTAAATGCTTCAATAATTGGCACATTTATGATCTTCTAACCGAGATTATCACAGTGTGCTGTGAGCTAATTATGCTACATTAAAGGCAATGTGTGTAACTTTGTCGTGTGTTTACATAAAGAAAATCGAGAAATGGATTTTTTTAACACATCATTTCCCTCTGTAGTTAAGTAGTGTGGTGGTGTTGTTTACCTGCAGACACACACTGCCCTCTCACTGCATTTTGGTTTCACTGTTTGTTTTGGTTGAAGGGGACGTTTTGGGGCTAAACAGAACGTCAAAAATGTATTTACTGTTTTGTCATGTAAACACAGGGCAAAGTAACATAGTATGCCATTAAATACTTGTACAGAATACACGTCCGTCTGAGTTTGTCAGCCACGTCATTGTACAAAGACAAACTCACACATGGTAGTAGACATTATAGCGAAAAAATCGCTGCTTACGTCTGCGATACGCTATAGTAAAGCGAGATAATTTGATCATGTCTGTCGCGAGGATGGCCAGTCTTCTCTTAAGGGGAACATGAAAACAGTTGTGGTCTTCTTTGTGCATGCTTCTTGCTCTGCGGTCCATGGCTCTCTTCTTTACGTCGTCTCAAACTGAAGCCCCCGTTTGAGCTTAGTCGCACAACAGCGCCATGTGCCCGGAAGTAGCCGGTGTACAAGCTCTGAGCCAGGCGGCAAGTATCCGTCACTGGATATGAAGCCAAAGCGGAAATAATGAAAACGCTGCAGATCTCATTAATAGTAGGGTCTCAATCTGAGGATCTGTGACCATCCTCTGGGAAGGATGGTTTGATGATTGATTTGACCTCTATGGACCCTTTATAAAAGATTTAGACCCCATGTCCCTCGCAGAAATGCTAGCAAAATGTTTGACATCTAGGGTAATTTTCAGTCTCATTCACTTACTATACACTACACTATAAAGGCAAAAATGACTCCCAAAAAATCTGCTTTAAGTGTGATGTGAGGGGTCAAAATAGGGGTGTTAAATTATTCTGAATCCATTGGAAGCATTTGTTTTGCATGAAAAACATTCCTTGGGCCCCAAAAGCCCAAGGAATGGACCCCAAAAGACTGTGAAAATTGATGACTCATCACTAAACCATAGTTTTGTTGGCCGTTCTTGGTCCAAGGAATGTTTTTCATGCAAAACAAATGCTTCCAATGGATTCAGAATAATTAAACACCCCTATTTTTACCCCTCACATCCCACTTAAAGCAGATTTTTTGGGAGTCATTTTTGCCTTTATAGTGTAGTGTATAGTAAGTGAATGAGACTGAAAATTACCCTAGCTGTCAAACATTTTGCTGGCATTTTTGCGAGGGACATGGGGTCTAAATCTTTTATAAAGGGTCCATAGAGGTCAAATCAATCATCAAACCATCCTTCCCAGAGGATGGTCACAGAACCTCAGGTTGAGACCCTACTATAATGGCCTAGAAGGTGTCACTGTTTCCCCCTCCTGCTGGTTGCAGAAGAACTTTCATGCCATTAAACGGAATGGGTATTTGACCTTACGCTTGATTTTATTACCATAGTAAACATTTTCATAAATACTTTATGCTTTCAGCTGCTAGTTTAAAGTCTTCTTTCAATTATCATGATATGGGTTTTTGTAAATGATGACCCCAATAATTAAAAACAATATATATAAAGAAGGATATGCTTCTACTGAGTGAAGACCCGCCCCTCGCTGCCATTCCAGCCAATAGCAGTCGTTTCTGCTTCCATTCTGGGACCGGAAATTCCAAGATGGTGGATTTGAATTAGCTGGAAAAAGTGGCTTCAAAACGGCTCCCTTTGTCCATAATCTTTTACAGTGCTCTGAGCTTGTACGTCGGCTACTTTCGTCGCATGGCGCCTTCGCACAACAGAGCATAAATTAGGCACTGATCAGCAAATAAAACAGTTAGTGCTGAGTCCTCTGTTCCGTGGGTGCTGCAACTGCTGCAACGTGTGCCGATGCACCGGAGGCAGAGTCCGTATCTGTGTGCGACAAAGTACTAACTGTCATTATCGGCCTCCAGAACCACAGAGCGGAGGGCAACCGACCACCACAGCCCTGGTGTGGCGGGAAAAGCATGAAAACTGGTCATTGTAAAAGTCTCCAGTTCGACCCTCGCCTCGGGTCGCCCGTCCCAAGTCTACGAGTCGAAGTGTCCCTGAGCAAGACACTTTAACGGTGGACAGTCCCCCGCTGTTCACACCGTGATGCGCTCACGAAAAAGCCATCTTTAGGGTTAATGCAGAAAAGTAATTTCCCCCCTCCTCCCGGGAACGACCACGATACTCCCCCCCCTTTTCCCTGAATCATCCAGTTCTGTCCTGTGTGTGGGTGTGTGTGTGCGCTCACAGACTCACACCACGGTGCTGATGCCGCTGTGTTTGGGCTTGGCGCTGCTGCCGCCAGCGGGCGTCGGGGAGACGGGGGCCGCCTGCGGGGGTCCGTGGTGGTGCGTGGAGTGCGAGTGAGGGGGGCCGTGGCCCCCGTGGCCCCCATGGGAGGAGGAGGAGGAAGGCGGGTGGTACTGGTGCAGCGGGTGCTGGAGGTGGGCCGGGGGGTGGTAGTGGTGATGGTGGTGATAGGGCGGGGGGTTCTGGCCCACGTAGTGGGGGTCGGTTTCGGGGGTCCCGCCCCGGGCGGTGTGGTGCAGGTTGGCGGAGTGGGAGACGAGGGTGGGGTGGGGGTGCGGCGAGGTGGGGCTGATGGGGGACTTGGCCCGCTTGGAGCCGCTGAACAGCGTGCCCAGCCGCCCAGTGGAGGAGGAGCTGGGTAGGGGCGGGCCGCTGTGGCGCTGCGACGGCGGGAGGTCTCTGCTGGAGGGCGCTCTCCTCCGCATGTGGGGGCTGTTAATGATGGAGCCCTGCATGGGACAAGGACAGGCGTTAGTACACACTGCATAATTAAAGTCTTTGTGAGATTTTGTCTGCTCATTTATTAGTGTCATCACATCCATTTTCACTTGTTTCATCTTTATGCGTTCTGTCATCATTGGATGAAATTGGTATCCCGACCTGAAAGTGCATTTTCTGTTTACTAAAGAGCTGGTTCAGTAACTGAACAAACTCTATAGCAATGATCACAATATAGCACTACTCAACACTGGTACTAAGCAAACACTCTAGCAATGAGTATCATAATATAGAGCTATTTAACGCTTATTTTAGCAAAGAAATATCACTTACTGTACTCTACCTTTAAATGTAAATCTTAATTCTGAGTTAAGATGAGTTCATCTTTAACTTACTGTATCTTACAATCTTTAAATTGTTTACATTGGGTTACATCACGTATCTAAGTGATACTACTGGGTTAAAATTAGTCTTAAATAGCTCTATATTCCGATACTAATGATTGCTATAGAGCAGTGGTTCTCAAACCTGAAACCTAATTTCAAGGACCCCCATAACTCTGAGTTACAGACCTGTAAGGGTCAATTTGAAACCCTGTCAAGGAACAGAGTATCGCTGGACCTCACACTGCTATAGTGTTTGTTCAGTAACAGGGTTCTCTGTGTCTCTCCAGCTCTTTAATGAACAGAAAATAAACGTTCATTTTGGAATATCAACTGTATCCAATCAGGAGAGAGAACTCATACAGGATAGAGGATAAACAAGTGAAATTGGAAGTGATGAAGATAATAAAAGCAGACAAATTGGAACTGGAACACTATACATTTTAAATTCTCACTATCTCTCTAAATAGTTGTCATAAAAAACTTTACACCCCACCAAAAAAGCAACAACAAAACAAACACAAAAAAGCACTGTATCACACAATACAAAAAAAAAGAACATAACAGAGTGTTAAAGCAAAAAAGCAGCTATTTCAGAGCCATGCGCTACATGCAAATATGTGAGCAGCCACTATTCATAGCTGATATTGTGCAGATCCACAAGATGCAACGTTTCAGAAATGAAAATCCAGTGTCTTCTCAGAAAACAGATACAATCCACCAGTCTGACAACAAAACTTGATAGTGTCTTTCTCCCAAACAGCTGAAGTCAGTGGAGACTATTTCGTAGAATTCCAAAATCCTGTTTTGGGCCAACCCAAGTGGTTAAGCATATCAACCAAGTTAGGCTTATCGACCCAAGTGGTTAGGCATATCAACACTAGTGTTTAGACATATCATTAATGTATTTTTAATAATTATTTTACTGCATATTTCTTTTTTTTATTATTTATTTTCCACAAAAAAAAGAAAAAAAGAAAAATAAATGAAAAAGTCAGCTCACGTATCCGGAGGGAAGTATGAGTCCCCAGAAAAATGATGCGTATTTTCGATGAATCTATCATGGTTAAAATGGAGTTTGAGGATACAATGGGTTTGTAAAGGAACGGGGCATGTCTGATAAAATCAATACCAAATATCTAAATACTGCAAGCAACTTAAAAACTGTCCCGGGTGTTCCCAAAAGCCTGATTAGACGATACAATGACTACAAGTTTTTGTGAAAGTGACATATCCCTTTGAGCTTAGCAAAGTTACTCAACATTCTGTTGAGTATCATCTGGGCTGAAACCAAAGAATCCCAAGAGTCTTGGTATGAGTGTTAAGTGTCATGGGTGTGTGGGTGCGTGCATATAAATAGATGTTATTAGTCGGGGATCCACATGCCCAAAAGCTCAAGGAATAGGGTTGAACCTGTGATGTTCTGCCGCACTTTTTATTTCTGTTTTATCTATTAGTTTGGATTAAGGTCCACAGAATGAGAGGCCTGCTCTGCCAGAAACGTCGCGAAAAAAAGTAATGGCCATTTGTATATTCACTGTGATGACTGTGAAAAGTGATGACTCATCACTTTTCACACTTTTGTTGGTCCGTTTTCTAGCCCAAGAAATGTTTTTTGTGCAAAACAAATGCTTGCAATGGATCATGAAAACCCTCCAGTTTGACCCCTCACATGCTACTTAAAGCAGATTTTTTCTTTTTTTTTATAATATTTCCATTCCTGTGTAGTGGAGTCAATGGGACAGTGAATATACAAATGGCCATAACTTTTTTTTCGCGATGTTTCCGGCAGAGCAGGCCTCTCATTCTGTGGACCTTAATGACAAACTAATAGATAAAACAGAAATAAAAGTGCGGCAGAACATCACAGGTCCTCTCCCATTTTGAGGGACTGGATCCCCGGCTATATGTAATTTTAACCACAAGAAGACCCATGTCGGATTGATACGTTATTGCTGTTGGAAAAAAATAAAAATAGTTATACAGAGGTGAGTTGCGAGCCCGGATTGGTGTTAAGTATAAAATGCCGTGGGTCCTGGTGGAAGTGTTAAGTGTCATTGGTCCCATCGAGCAGAGCAGAAATGAGCCACATGCAAGCACAAATCCCCCCCGCCCCCAAAGCAAAACCAAGTAAGTCAAACCACAAAGCAAAACCAGTGTGCAAGTTCAGAAGAAAAAGCTTTGAACTTTCATAATGCATACACAGTAAAAGTAAAAGCCTGAGTGTTCCTTCAACCACTATTATATTTTTGTGTGACTCTGTAGTACAACAACAAATAAAATAGTTCTTAAGTGTTCTCAACCTTTGCGGGTCCATTTGGTTGCATTTGTACACTCCCATGTTTAAAAGAACACTGAGGATTTTACTGTGCATAGAAAGGATAGTGTGCACACACATCCAATTGCCCAGGCACAGGACAAAACAACAATACATTAAATAAAATTATGTCTGCACACTGGCAAAATAAGCTCCACTGTGTATTGCATGATTCACTGTTTCAATCACACACAGATCTTCATACGTTTAAGATCCTCGTGTGATTGAAAGTGTGTTGACCATTTTTGAGTGTGCATGCCATGGACACAGAGGTGACAGAACTTACTTCCATATTGCTGTCTAATGATCCTGCACTGCTGCGTCGCCCACGCTTTCCTGAGGCGGAACACGTTTAAACACATCAGACATTTTGTCTAATATCTACGTTGTGTTAGACATTGCACATGATGTCTAATATCTACGTTGTATTAGACATTGCACATGATGTCTAATATCTACATCATATGAAACACATCAGACAACATGTCTAACATCTACGGTTAGCCATCTACACAACTAGTTTTGTGCACGACTAAGTACTGTACTGCGTGTCCAACAGTGCATTTGGAGCCACTCCCACTTAAAGGCTTTATGATGATGAATATAACACAAATTCATCATGTGACATAAATGTACACCTACACTACATAAGGTGCATTATTTCCCTGTCACCTCTATAAGACAGCAATCACGTAGTCCGCAAACAACAAACACGATGGCTGTCTTTAAAAAAAAGAACAACATTTAGGGTAAAAAAAAGCTCATCCATTATCCAAAAACAGCTTACGACTTTCAGATTATTTCACAATCATAACAAATATTTGTGGAGAAGCGATGCTTCCACCACACATTTGTAAAAGCTCTGTGAATGTAGTATTTCTTCTTATTATTCATTTAGTTTAGTTGTATTATTCATTTACATAAAAAGCCTTTAATTAGCCTTTAGGGGATGGGAAGCAGAGAAGGAGAAAAAAGCATCTACCACCAAGTACACCACCAACTCCACAATAGGGCAGTGGTGGCCATGTTGTGGTGCCACAGATAGAAAACCCCATACATTTTTCCCATAGAGATTTCCAAAAATATTTATATAAAATATTTTAAGCCTGGAACCAAGCCATCCAGGCTCCTGGTGAATCATGGCCATAAAATCTTTGATTCTGTGTCGCAAACCGCAAGAAATATACTATATTAAATATAGTATATATTTTCATGGGGAAAATGAATGGGTTTTCGAGCTGTTACTAGTAATCACTAATCTACATCGCAGGAGGACTGTTGACTGTGTCTACAATGTGTTGTGAGGTGCAGCTGGCATGACACCTTCTCACTGGTAGAGGCCTTGAGACTACCAGCTACCTGAAGTGCACATTGTTCAAGTAGACTGAAGTGCAGTGAATTGCTCAGTGTCTCTGCCAGAATCAACATTACAACTTTAATTCCTTTCGCCACGGAGCGCTCGTCTAACCCTAATCGATGGCAGTGACCTACAGAGCTCCAGTGTTGATAAAGCAATAACCTTGAGTAAATTAGACCTGGAGCCATTGGTAAACACCTCAATCTCTGCAGGCCAGGGCTTGCTCTGAATCACCCTTTTATACAGTTAAAGGTTGTGTAAGTGAGATTTGTGTTAAATAATTGTTCTCTCTCCTGTCTCTAGCTCATTATAAAAGAGCTAGAGAGACAGGAAGACCCCTCTTACTGAACAAATGCTCCATAGCAATGATTATTATCACAATATAGAGCTTCAACTTTTTAACAAAACTTTTATGTTTTAATCAAAACAAAAACTCACTAACAGAGGCCTCATGTTTCTAGCCTGTGGTTTTGCATGAACACTACACTGTTATTGAGTCAGCACTGCAGATTGAGACCACTCCACAACAGAGAGCTGCTACGATGTATAAATAAAGACGTTTTAAAAGAATCTCGGTTCCTTCAATACTGTATCAAACATTACACTGAGGATGTCTTAGGGCCAGCCTATCATCTGGCCTTTGTACAAAGAGGCCGATACAATGTTTCAGCAGTTAACCACTCTTTCACATATCCGAAAAAAATGCAGGAATCAAAATAACAAAACAACACATCGTTGCAGCCACTTGTCCGATGATAATGTAGGTTTGTGAGAAGTCTTTGTCTTTGTTTTAAATGTATTGATGTCCTTTTTGTGTAAGAAATTGTGTGCGAGGGGCTTTAGTTGCAGTGGCTACAACCCCAAATCGAACCGTGCAACAGGAACTGTACATGTTCGCTTCATACCTGCTAGAATGATGAAATCAAAAATGTCCATGAGATATGCCGTCAAACAATTTGTTTGCATTCCGCCTCGCTCACACACTGTGTTGAGTTGTCCTAGTAAACGTTTTATAATAAAGATAATTTAATCTTCTGGTCATTTTACAGAACACAATTTAATTGATCCTTTTATGAGAGCAACCCTCTTCCTTACTTCATGAGAAATGTCATATCCAGCCAGCATCCAGGTCACATCTACCATCTAAACTATACAATGTTAGTGTTAGGGGCCATGTCCACGGAGAAAGCCTTTTGAGCTGAGGAGTGCTTTGGATGTCATGTCCATAGTGCTCACATACAGTGTGGATGTCATGTCCATAGTGCTTACACATACAGTGTGGATGTCATGTCCATAGGGCTCACACACACAGTGAGGATATCATGTCCAAAATGCTCACACACAGCGTGATGCCCAACCCATTTCGATCACTGCTCAAATGTCCTGTGTTATTAGCATGAGAAGCTTAGTTGAAAAAATGTAAACATGGACTTCTCATGGTTCTAGTAATGATTCAATGTCGGGTTATAAATTATCGGGTTGTCACATACAATCAGGAGACTGAAATGACCAGTGCTCCCGCAAAAAGAAAACAACACTTGGCATCCGGAGCGCCGAAGCGCGATGGTAAGAAGAGGAGTGCATCATCGAGTCTTTGCCGTAGAAATACATGGAATACTTGTGCTGTCAACTCAAAAGGCATTCTATGTGGACACAGCCCCTTAATGTAACTCTGAAAGTCTAACAGAATTAACCCGTAACGGTCCATTCGGTTGCATCTGTACACTTTCAGAGTTATAAATGGAATCATTTAACACTGAGGATATTTACTTGAGTCTCTAGTTTAAGGCAATGGTTCTCAACCTTTTCAGGCCGTGACCCCCAAAATATCCGTATTTGAACTGGGGACCCTCCCACCCTGACAAGCACTTGGAAATGTAGGAGTCGAGGCATTATATTTAGTTTGACTCGGTTATACAGATAAATGTTGTGAAAATAGGAGATCTACAAGCTCAAAGCTTGTAGATTGGCTATTTTCAAAATTGTTGCCTCTTTCTTCAAATGTTTGACAATTTTAATAGTATATTTAGTTGATTATGTTTGATGCAGTATTGGTCTTTCTCTTTTCCTTTTAAAATTGTATTATTATATATATCTTTTAGGTATTAAAAAGGTCTTAAAAGTCATTAAATTATATCTTCACTGTCATCTCCCCCCCCCTAAAAATCATGTGGGGACCCCCCCTTGGGGTCCCGACACCAAAGGTTGAGAACCACTGGTCTAAGGTACCTATCTGCTTACGACCATGTCTCTGAGCGTATACCTGCGTCTGAGAGGTCCCGCAGCGAGCTGCTCAGCGCGCTCCTCTTCAGACCCTCTACGCCGATGGCGTAGCTGTCGTCCAGGCTGGCGCGGCTCAGCTGGTGCCCGTTGCCCGTCGGGTCCTTCTTCAGCCCAGAGCCATGCTGGGACATGATGCTGCCTCTCCCCACCACGCCCTTCTGCTTCTCCAGCTCCGCTGCACAACAAGACAACACCACATATGTTCATTTTGTAAAAAAAAACTATAAAGAAAACATTTCGTTGACTACCTTTTTTCACAGACGAAAACTAAATAAGAACTAAGCTATGATGACTAAAACTATGACTTAATACAAATTTTGTCAACAACTAAAAGCTAGGCTAACATTTGACTAGTGGAGAAGAGATCCAGTAGAACTAAGACAAGTAATTTTTATGTTTGGTTGTGCACTGGTGTCGTGCTTCGAAAATAGCAGATCTATAAGCTGCGACACGTTGTGAGCTTGCAGATCTGCTATTTTCGTCACTTAGCTAAGTAGAAATCAGGCATTACGACGCCATCACGGCACACCAAGACATTCTTGTCGACTAAATCAACTGTAGATTTAGTCAACTAAAATCTTATGATATTTAGTCAACTAAAACTAGACTAAAAGTAAAACATTTCAGATGACTAAAATTATTCAAAAGACTATGACTATGATTTCACCAACTAGTCGACTATAGTTGACTAGTAGTCGTTTGTTATAACTAGTTATAACTAGTCGCCATGGTTGGCAGTGGTCAACTAGACTAGGATATACACATTTATATTTGATGTGGGGGTTCCCACGAGATGGATATCAAAGTAGATGAGTCGGTGAGTCAAATGCAACATACACAATTTGTGTTGAATACAGCATTTTCATTTTGTGAATCTTAACATTTTCTCCCGTTTAGTTGTTTTTGCCAATTCCCAATTCCCCCAGACAGACAGCCTCATAGGTTTACACAATTAAATCAATCAATCAATCAATCAATCAATCACATTTTTCTCTTACACTCAATGCGGTATTTCTCCATCTCCTGGATCTCTGCGATGGATTCTCGCAGGTCGTCTGTGAACTTCTTGCGGTCTTGGGGGTTGGGGGCGTTGAAGTTGATGAGCACTTTGACGTCAGCTCCAGGCACGGCCGACATCAGACGCACTCCGTTGGGATAATCTGAAGAGGTAATGCATGAAGTATATGACCTGCTGTCCCACACAGAATGGACATACAGTAACCTACCGGTACTAGGATTGTTCTGGAACTGTACTTTCTGCCGAATCTGAAGAATCATCTCTTTAAACTCCTGTCTTTGACGCCTGATTTCCCCCTATTGAATACGGTAAATAAAAGGTATCTAATCTATCTATCATCTCACCTCTTCAGACGCCACCTCACCCCCTAGCACTCACCTTTTTGGAATCTAACTCATTCCTTAGCACCTCGCCTGTTTATTTATTTATTTTGTCAAATAGATGCACACACACACACACACACACTTACACTGGTTTTCAAAGAGCAAAACTTGCATGCCGTAAAGCGAGAAGGACTGTCGGAAACTGTACGTCACAGAATTCTTCTTCTTCTGGAAGATCTTGGTGACCTGTGGGAGAGACGTGCTGTCAGTGTTGCCAAGTCTGCTTGTTATGAGCGACGTTGGGTTTGTTTTCCTGTGAAGCCGCTTGTAAATATTTGTACCACTACTGTATAATATATATGGGCTATTTGAAAATAGCCGATCTACAAGCTCAAAATGCTTCGCAATTCGATGCATGCTGAGCTTGTAACTTCTTCATCCACAGCACCCCTGAATTACATGGTTAATAAAGTATTCAATCAAAAACATAATAGCACCTTACATTTATGTCATATTACAGTACGTACATACGTACAGTCCTACAGACTTGTAGATCGGCTGGTGTACAGTAGATCGAAAAGGAACGGCTCAAGTACAATGCCATTTTACTAAGTGAGGGTCTAAAGTGGTTCAAAGTCATATTGCTCAAGTCAACTCCAATAATATTAAAGTGTTCTGCAGCACCCCTGGACTTGTGTCGCACCCACTTGGAGAAACACTGTGGTGGAGTAGGCCAGGGTATACTATACATACCACCAGCAGGTCGTTGAAGAGGAAGATCTCTCTCTGGTGGACCCCCAGCTTCTGAGGCTTGTTGGGGTCTGGCACTTCAAACAGCCTGCAGTAACACACCAGCCTCCGGTGGGGGAGCGATAATACCTGCACACAAACACATGCACACACACACACGCAGGAAGGAAGGCAAACAGGCAGGCACGTATTTAGGCACGTACACACTTGAATTTAATATCTCAAACAAAGCCTTGCCATTTATTCTTGATTTTTCAAAATTTTAAGTGGCCAATTATTACATATTTCTTTCCATTTTTAGATTACAGGTAGATAGAAAGATCATACATTTACAAAAAAGAGAGAGACACTGTTGTTTTTCTCAAGCTAAAAGGTTTCAGAACCACTTCATTCATTCATTTGTTATTATAACTGTCTTAGATGATTCATACAGTAAGGTATCATAACATCACTGACCTAGATGATTCACACAGTAAGTTATTATTATAACAACAAGTCACTTGCAGCTGAATATTATCCAAATAAAGAAAGGTAATAAGCTGGGAAAAGATTGTGCTTGGTCATTTTCATCCACATGAATCAATTCAATATTCGGACGGTGGAGACAAAGAAAAGCAAAATGTCCTTTTATGGACTGCAGTGTCAGTGAAGGTTGGCAGACTGTCTACGCTCCTCTGTTTGACATTCAAGTGATGTCACCATGAGAGCACAGGGAGGCTCTCAGGGCATGGGTACAGAAATAGCTGCAACCTTAGTAAAAATTCAATATGAGCTCCATGCGGATGCTGTAGCAACTACAGTAGTGTGCTTTGTCTGAGCACCACCACTATACTTATAATAGGAGTGCAGTCGGTCTATAGCAGTGGTTCTCAACCTTTTCAGGCCACAACCCCCAAAATAATCATATTTTAAGTGGGGACCCCCCTTAGTGCCCCCTGACGAGCACTAAGAGTTGAGGCATTACATTTTGTATAAAACGGTTCTATTTTCACAATTTCTATTTGACAATTTGTCCAATATTTATCATTTTAGAGGTATTAACCCTAATCGTGCCTATCCCGAACAAGTTCGGGATATTTTCAATCCAATACAATATTTTATTTGCTATTTTACTTACCCTGAGCTGCTTGGAGCAACGTGGGTGGTAGATGCTAGATGGACGCTAGATGGTCCAACGATTTATTCCATTGAAAATGGTTTAAAATAAAGTTTAGAGCCCCCCAAAAAAAACTCAATCTATACTGTCGGCGGCGCGACGTATTCCAGGGTGCCTATCCCGATCTAGTCCGGGATATTTAATAAAATTAATTATTTAATCGGAGGCCTCAACAAAGCCCCGGTCTAAATTTCCATCCATGGCCGGGGGCCGACACTCGGCCATCCACGGGCCGTATTCGCGCAAACGGCCGCATCGCGCCGCCCACTCCAATAATAAGTCACATCTTTAGAGAGGATTTTCTCTGAATTGTGTTCCCATTCCAAAGAGAAAGTTTTTTTGCGACTGAAATAGCTTTAGATCGGGCTTCTAAAGGGGTTAGCAGTGAATGGCTAAGTGTAAGCTAACTTCCTCCTCTCGTCACCCATAGCATTGGCTGGAGTGAAATCCCAAGGCACTTCGGACAGTGTCGACGGAAGCTAGAGCGAAAGCCTATAGAGATTTTTCTGGCACTCTAGCGGCCACTTGTGGTCCGGGGCACTGTATGAGTTAAAAGTCCTTAAATTGACACTTTAGAAACATGCAGAAACCCTCTATACACTTAAACTTTATGTTGGTTTGTTTACTGTTGAGTGAGAAAACAACGTTGCACATTAAGTTCATCATCTGGAGACCCCCCAAAATAACCCACAGGTTGAGAACCACTGGTCTATAGCAGTGGTGTGAAGCAGTGTTGACAGCTAATTTTGATTTGATCTTCATGCGGCCACAGTGACTTCAAATCATTGCTGACCTCTGACCTGGCATGTGACACCAAACAACACCAAAGGCCAAGTGACCCCTATGCCCACCAGCCACCACAAACCTACTTCTAGGATTTAACACTGGAAATATAGATCTCTGTAGTTATTTAGACTGGATATAATTAATCAAGCAATCATTAATGCTACTTACACATCCCAGGCCGTGGTGCAGAGAGCCGATCTAAGGTACAAGAGAAAAACATTAGAGTCACTTCAGAACAGAATACAGCACATTTGTTTTAAAAACCAAAAGGAAGCAAAAATTGCACACTCTGCAGTAAACAGTAAATAAGACTGGAGTGTGATGGTCTCTGTTGTGTCCTTCGTGCAGAATGTTAGGTTTTTTTTATCCACTCAGCAAAGTCTAATATTTGCATTCATCTAGTGGAGGATGAAACAGTTTATCTCCTCTAGACTAGACGCTGTGCTGACTCATCTCTGAATAGCTCTGAGGTAGAGCTAGTGAGATGAATGGAATCAATGTCACAACGGAAATTTGTATTCAAATGCATGCATTTATTAACTCTTTAAGTCATTTCGCAATAGGTGGTCCCTATTGTAAAAGGACTTGACGTGGAGAGGTTTGGGGACCCCCTGTCTGACAGAACATGTAATGATGTTGTCCAGGTTGCTGCTCAGATCAAGTCATTTATCATCAGGACTCATCATGTCAGCCAGGTCACAGTGTTAATGCATGAAGGACTGTGCTCATGATGGATTGACTTGCCTCATGCTGCAAGGACGCTCCGTCATGTTAAAGGACTGTCTCTGGTTCTACACAACGTTTGCCTCTCCAAAAAATACCCTCTCTGTTGGGTATCCCAGTTACTTTTCGGGATTCAAAATAAAGATCATCGAAAAAAGTAGCAGTTTGACAAGCTCTGCTAATTTTTATGTTTTGTGTGACGCTGTATATGATAAAGTAGGGCATTAATTTACACAAACAAAAAAAACCTTAAAGTATACAGTATGGATTTATGCCCTCAAAAGATTTACAACACCAAAGGTCAAATGGCCCTTCCCCCCTTCGTCCACCATTGTTTCACTACAAGGGTCAAAGGTCAGCTCACCGGTTTCTTTCCCACGATGAGTTTCTCTACTTTCTGCACTTGGGACACGTGGTCCTCGTTGGTCTTCAGCTCCCGCCTCCGAATCCGCTCGTATATTCCGGTTAACATCTCCCTGGGAATGTCCTCCCCGTCGTCCACACCTGAGGACAGGACAGAGACAGACTTGTTACAATAATGTTCGCACTCGCTTTGTGTGGCTCTATTGTAAATAGCCCTGTGGGACTCCAGTCGGCTAAGTGTGCAAGTGGTTAACAAACTAAGAAATCAATTTAAAAAATATATATCACGATATGTGTAAAGTATTCAGGGACTGTTTTCTTTGCCTGCCGACAGAGGGCCTACAGTACATGCTACTGGTTCAGTAGCAAGGAAAACACTTGTCTACCTCTCAGGTTCTTGACAAAGTATTGGTTTAATTTAATAACAAGGACAGCACTCAAAAAGTGTGGTAGGCCTATTGGTTTAGTGACGAGAACACACTCAGGTGAAGCTAGACGAACCTCTCAGGTTCTTGACGAAGTCGTCCAGCTTCATCTTCCTCTCCAGCTTGACGTTGGGGCTGTACATGTCCGTGTTGAGGAGGATGATGGCGAACGCCAGGATGAAGATGGTGTCCGGGTTCCTGAACTGCCGCACCACCCCGGGGTTGCAGATGCAGTACCGCTGGCTGCACATAGGGGGAGAATGGAGATACGCACACAAACAGTTCATATTGGAGACTATTAAGCAAGACCTTCTCGAGCCAGGTGCTGGTTTCAGAACCTCAGATAACTTGAGACACAGAGGGTAGGTCATGGACGTGCAGAGGATATTAGAGGGGCAGGGGTAGACATTTCTAAGTGGAGAGGTCCAATCCTTCAGTAGCACCGGCCCACAGAGCAGAGAGACATCACATGATTGGCCCACTGGCTTGTCTATCATCTGAATACTGGCCTAGTAGCCCAATCACAGGCTACTGTGGCCCATGAGTCCCACCCAAACATTTAACAGCTGATACAAGCCCACAACGTGTTGTGGACTTATAGATGTTCGTTTGGGCCGGTGGGCCGGTCTGGGCCAAGATGCCAGGGCCGAATCACAAGAAACACCAGTGGGTCACAAATTGGGGTCCAGGAGCCATCATGGTTCCTTGAGAGGTTTCCAAATGGACCCTTACGGGTGTGTAACTATGGGTCCATCCATCTGCACTGACTCTGACCTCTAAGGACCTTCCAGGGAGGGTGCTCTTGTGCGTCTTGCTGCGTCACCCTTTCTTGTTTTTTTTTTCTTTTGCTAGTTGTTTTTATCGCTCTGACCTTTGGATACTTCACTACTAGGTTGTGTTAGTAGTTTTTCTAGTATTTCTGCTTGTGTTTGACATGATGTTGAGATACTTGTTGCACTAACTAGAATTGACTGTTATGGTCACTTTGATTTGGGCACTTTATTATATTGATTGTTGTGCTTTAGGACACTTTATTTATATATATATTATTCGTTCCCTTTCTTGATGTACCTTGCTCTTACTATACTTACTGTACTCTGTTCTTGTTTTTTATTTGTATCTTTTTCATACTTCTCTGTAACTTTGTAAATAACCTTATACTGCTGTGCTGCCTCTGGGCAACTGATTTTCCCCCTTGGGATAATAAAGGTATCTATCTACACTCTTACAACCACTAAATGAAACAGAGCCTTCATTAGAATCATTCACACCTGTGAAGGAAGCAGGAAGAGGCCCAATTTCTTTCCAACATGGCTGCTGTGCATAGAGCGCGTTTTGGTGTGCCACACCATGCTCAACTAAGTATAATCAAGCCTTTACTGGAAATGCAGCGTACGGCATGGATTTATACAGAGTCAGAGAGGCCAACTCTTTCAACATAAAGAGTGAATAAAATAACACAGTCCTAGTACAGAGCCCAGGGGGACCCCGGTCGAAGTTGTTAGAAGAGTCTACAGGCTGGTGTTGTTATCTCTTTGATGAAGCTAGAACGTTCAACTAATGCTCATCAAAGTACATTTCTATACACTGAAGTGCTTTTTCTTGGTTCATTAAAAATAAGGGACACAAATACAGTCCCAGCTGACATCATGCTCTGTCACCACTGTGATGTTATGGGAACCAAATCCCTTTTATTGCCATATATGGAGATCCCTGTGATGCCAGGGGAATCAAATCCCTTTTATGCCCATATAATGGAGATATGGAGATCCCTGTGATGCCAGGGGAATCAAATCCCTTTTATGCCCATATATGGAGATCCCTGATGTCATCAATATTAAGACCATACTGTATCTGTGAATGCCAATATAATCCCTGTGATGCCAGTGACCTCGCCCTTAGGCGTCTTACTGGTTAATATTATATTTTATATATCCTAGAAAAGTAGTGGAGTCAAAAGTATAATATATTTGAAATGTAGTGTGAGTTAAAGTCATCAGCTTGCAATAAACTAAAACAAACAAATGGGGCCTCCTCCAAAAATGTACTTAAGTACCAACAGTACTCAAAGCAGATGTACTGTCCACCACCAGTGCACTGAAGTGCTTTTAGGTGTGGAGAGGAGACATTTAAAAACTGACACAAACACTGTCCCAGGCCCTGAAGGGGACATCATTTCTCCAGTACTTTTTTTGTTTTGGATCAGGACGTGACTTTGCCTCTTCATCTTACCTCTAAAGACTGGAGACTGGTGGTGTTTATAAGGACATAAAACACCTTTAGGGAAAATACGGTAATAACCTTTCCATGCACACAGCCAGGGTTTATTTATGGAGCCATGAAAGGAAATCTACTGAAAAGATTCAGTAGAAAATAGAAACACTGTACGAATCTAGCGCTAATACAGTAACAGTTGCACATCGTTGCACAATGTGAAGTGCTTTTGTCTTTTTGGTACAGTGTGCATGGGTCCTATCTCTAAGTATTAATAACATCATAAATAACCTGTGTAGTACGTGTGTATAAGGTGCTACATGCGCTTTACCCCCGGATCACTTTGTGCCGCACTGTGAGCTTGTACATCTGCTATTTTTTTTTTACATTTTTTAACACAAATCTTCTCTTGTGGGAGGTCCCTGGCACAAAACATTACAGTATATTGATGGTCACCTGTAGTATATTATATCTATATACATTACAGTACAGTATATTGATGGTCACCTGTAGGCCTCGATGAGTCTCTCCACCTTCTGAGCCTCTCCTTGCACCCTGATGTGAGCCTGGAACTTCCTGAGAGCCTCGTCCAGCTCCATGGCTGAGAAGTCCATCTCATCTACTACACAGCTGAACACACACACACACACACACACACACACACACACACACACACACACACACACACACACACACACACACACACACACACACACACACACACACACACACACACACACACACACACACACACACACACACACACACACATTATTAGACAGAGCTTTCCAAGCACTGTTTGCATCATCTACATTAACTGTGGCAGTTACAAACAAAGTCAGTTTCGGTGCTTCGGGCACGCACACGCACACTATTAGTCTACTTTCATAGTCAAAGTCAAGCCCCCTTTTTTGCTTTTTACCCTTTAAAGGACCTCTGGGACAACCAGATCTTATTTTATTGTTGTTTGGGACACGATCAACACAATCCTGAGCATCATATGATGCTGTGTAGCATGATATTGCATCATCTGGTGCATCATATGATGCAAAATGGATTGTGTGTCCCAAACAACAATAAAATAAGATCTGGTTGTCCCAGAGGTGAAGTGGTCCTTTAATCTCCCCAATTTAGTTGTTATGCCAATTGATACCTCCCCAGTCGACACACACATTCCTGTGTGTTGTCACTGCTGTTGCTTCCTACTGGCTCACCTTCCAGTGAGGAGCCCCCAATGGGAGGACGTGAAGACTTCGCTCTACTCCTCCCGCCCCAACACTCCCTGCTGACAAATCACTCTGTTTTTTCCTCCCCTGAACCCGGCCCAATTATGTGCCCAAGCCACATGTTAGCAGCCTTTGGTTTGGTTTTAGCTTGGTTTTAGCTCAAACAATCCCAGACAGGCTTGGTTTTGGCTCGACCAATCCCAGACAGGCTTGCTTACGGCTCAACCAATCCCAGGCAGGTTTTGCTATAGCTCAACCAATAGGTTTACAGAGGCTGTGTGTAGTTGGTGTGAGGTTACTGCAGTGCAGATGAGCTCTCTCACGTGTTCAGGGATTTAAACCACATGGAGACATAATAAAGCTCTTTACACAGTCAGTCACACATGGAGCCCTCCTCTCCTCTCTCTACGGTAGAGCCAGGTGTGCTTCCAGTGGAGTCACTGACTCACAGCATGGCTCCAGCAAGGCAGCGCAGGGTGCTTGCTGCAGTTTAGATCGCATAACAAGACGGTCAATCCCTGCTGGATCTCATGAAGTGTTGCTTTGTAACATTCATTCATTCGCTTTCCGTCGCTACAAAGATGTAGTGACTTGTCTATAAACAGAGTTATGCGATGGGCCCTAAATTAAAGTCCTTTATAAGTTTGCAGCCTGTGCGTTCTCTCTGGCAGACTGGCAGTGTGTAGCCAGCAGCGAGACGATCATCCCATAGCTTGCTGGTTGTAACCATGGTGACAGATACCATAGGCCGAACTTTGAATCTCTGGTGTTCACACAGAAACGCAAATGAAACCAGCTTATATTTTGGGAAAGTGAAAAACAGTCATTGTGGTTGTGTGCGTATGCTAATGTTCAATGCCCATGTGCAAGTTCAGATCAATTGCTCTGTGAGGTGAACCATGCGGAACAGACAGATTTGACTGACTGACTGACAGATAGAGGTTCACTTATTATATAGTAGGATATTATTGTTATTATTATTATGAACTCACTCCAGTACGTCTCTGTTGAACTGCTTCTGCCGGTTGCCCAGGAACTCTCCAATCATCTGCCTGCTCAGACCCTTCCTCTGCAGCAGGAAGTGAGCCACGCCCACAGGCGTGTCCGGAACGAAGTTCCGCTCGATCAGATACTGGACGCCTTTCTCTGGTTTCCTGGATATATATGAAAGAGAGAGAGAGAGAGAGAGAGAGAGAGAGAACATTTGTATAGCACATTTCAACAACACAGAGTAATTACTACTTTACACAAAACATTTTCCCTGCCTTTCAGACCCTGAAGAGAACGCAGATCACGACTCAGCAATTGTTCATGTATTATGCGAAGAAGACGCGAAAAAAAGTGAATTGTATTCAAACCACGGCTCACTTCTAGTCCGTTCTCTTAACCTGTGTATTGATCACTTAACCACTAAGTGGTCAGATGGATGGGCCGCAAATGTTTTTGACATTTTCAAGTGATCCCGGCAAAAAATGATGGCCCGCTGTGCCAGCCCTCAAAATGAACTCTAGTGTGAACAAAAGAAGACAGATGGGCCCCATCAGAGCTTAAAGTCGACCAGAAAGACAACCGAGTGCTCTTTCAAAAAGTTAGGTCTGTTTAAAAAGAATCAGAATATATTATGTGAAAAGACCCAAGGCACAGTGCAAAATTAAAATTAAAAAAATGTAAAGGACAATTGGAAAAAAAGAAAAACAAGAGGTAGAATGGTTAAGAAATCTCAATACAAGGGAGTACTTAATATGTTATTTTTGTTGATTTGATTTAAAAAGGAGTGAGGGAGTGATGGAGTAAGGACTCAAAACACTTGATGCAAATCTGTGTTAATCCCACCGCACCTCCTCGGCTGCTGGCCAAATGTGGGTCAGCTCAGCTGAGGGTCAGGATTTGGGTAAAGGAGGGAGGGAGAGAGAGATGGTGGAATAGGAGGAGGAGGGACCCTCACTTTTATAGGCATTAGACTAGACCACGGACCATCATTTAAAAACTCTGGAACCCCTACACTGTAAAATTCTTAGGGTTAATTTCAGGGGCGCAGCCATGTAGAAAGCTGGCCCACCCATCGATTTTGGCAACAAAAAAGAAAAAATGGAAAATAATGATAACTTATAATGATGATTGGGAACATTTCAATACTTGATTGTATTTCATTTTATTTTTGGTAAAATGATTTACTAGTAAAAATGGAAAATGTAATGATAACTGATAATGATGATGCATCTTTTACACTAGCAACAGTAGGCTACTGTGTGTTTGGAGGGGAAGTGTTAGTTTATATTTGGAAATGTGTTGTTGGGATGTGCAGCTGAGAACTCAATGCATTGTATTAGCCTATTAATTATTGTTCATTGCTGCTGCCGCCCGCACCCATTTTAACCCCCCAAAAACCTAATAATAAAAATAAAAAAATTCCACCCCCCCCTGTGCCCACCCTGAAGTTGCCAGGCCCAACCTATTCCTCTGTTTTAACTCTGAGAGTCCCGCAAGACCCCCAGGGGTTTGAGAACAGCCGCGGTCTAGCGTATATGTATATGCAACTATGCGTACTTGTTGAAGAGGTTGAGTCCGATGCGGTAGTGCCTCTTGCGGATGATGTCGTGGCTGAAGGCCGGCGAGTCCCAGCTGTTGCGCGTCTCCTTGTGGTAGGTCTGCTTGCTGAGTGCGTGCTCGCGCAGCGAGTCACGCGACGACGACTCCGAGCTGCAGTTGATGGTGTCGTTGGAGTTGGACGTGCTGTTGACGCTGTCGTTGTCCCCGTCCGAGAAGTCCGACTCCGACTTGCTCTGCCGGTTGGCCGCCGCCGTGCCGTTGAGCGCCAGGTGGCCGCCGGCCTCCAGCTGCCGTGGCCGCTGGTGGTGGGGGTGGGGGTGCTGGTGGGTGCTGTGGCCCCCCCTGCCGGGGGCCCCGGGGTCCTCTTCCCTGGACGGAGGCCTGGAACAAACCATATTACATCGTCACCCGATAGCGTTAAGTTGAGAGCAATCGCGATTGTTTTGTTTTGCATTATATGTCGGCATCGCGTCGGTTCATTTATATTAATTAATCTGTTGAACAGTTACAGTGAAATGAAATTGCTGAAATAGCCAATCACAACAAGGCGACGTGATATGATTTCAATAGTGGAGAGACCTTCCGCTTCAATAGACGTACATGCATTATGAGTTAGGATGGTTTTAATAGTGGAGAGACCTCCCGCTTCAATAGACATGCATGCATTACGAGTTATGATGGTTTTAACCCTATCATGTGGTGGTCCTATACCTGGAAGTCGGACCCCGGGGCGGCAGGGCGTGGCTGACGTGCTTGGGGCTGCTCTGGTGGTGGCCGCCGTGGCCCCTGTCGTAGGAGGCACTCTGTCTCTTGGACGCAGAGCTGCGGTCCGAGCGGTCGCTCAGCTCCACCGAGCTGTCGCTGGGCGGCTCGATGGTCAGCAGGGGGAGGTGCTCCACACGCAGACGCTGCTTCTGCTGGCGCTCCAGAGAGGGCGTGCTGCGGCAGCTGGTGTCCGTTTCGCCACCGCCGCCCTTGTCGTCCCTGTGCGCCGCCGACCAGTAGTCGTGCTGGGAGTTGAGCGAGCGCGGCCGCACGTCAGACTCGGTGCTGGACGGCCGGTCCAGGGAGCGGTGGGAGAGCGTGCTGGACGGCCGGTCCAGGGACTGGTGGGACAGCGGCAGGGGAGGAGAGAGCTCCTCCTCGTCGATGTAGAGGGTGACGTCGCTGTAGGAGGCCCTCATCTCCTCCATCTTGTCATGCTGGGATTTGACCTGGTGGATGCAGGGGTCGATTGATTAATTGAGCAAGTACAATTACGCAAACACACACAAAAGAATGTGTTATGTGTTCAATTCATCACCGGGACATACAAGACATACAATACATTACAAATCATCGTCAATACCAGGAGCAATAAAAGGTAAACAGTATGGGTGGGTAGGTGGGGTGGGACTCTCTGGGGGCAAGCTAGAAGACTTATCTACCGTACATCCTGTTGCTCTTTGAGGGTGGTTTTGAATGAGGATAGGGTTTTTATCGATTTGCAGATAAAATCCTTGGCCTGAAAAAAAGTAGAAGGCCCCTGTCATAAGCAATATTTAGATATAAATTGTGTGCCCCTACTTGGTAGCTGACCATGTCCCTTTCAGCGTCCTGGCGCCTTCTGGTGGTGGTGGTGGCGGTGTGCTCGGGCTGGCCGTCCTCGCCGTGCAGGCTGCGACAGTTCAGGGCGTCGTCGATGGACTCCGCCAGAGACTTCACCTGCCTGGAGAAGGCGTCCTCCAGCTCCGTGATGGCGTCCGTGAAGTCGCCCTGAGCCGCGCCGCCGCTGCTGGGGGATTTGGCGGCAGGGACCACGGCCATGTTGTCCGCTGCCCCGCCCAGCTTGCCGCCGTTATCGGTCAGCGACACCTGCTTCCCCTCGAAGTAGGAGCTGTGGACTTTCTCGGGCCCCTCGAAGGAGAACTGCATCCTCATGTTGGACAGCACGATGCGTCGGGACATGCGGTTCTCCGACATGGAGCTCCGCAGGCGCTCAAAGTTCTTGTTCATCTGGTACTGGCGGAAGGCCGTCTGGATGGTACGTGCCGCATGCCGGGTTATGAAACGCCCGCCGTATTTGCGTTCCAGCATCTCCACCTGCGTTATAGAGGGACAATGTTAACGTCAACGTTAACATGAATGGAAGTGTGCGGTATGCGTGTGTGAATCAGTGTTAATTTTGTCGACTAAGACTGGGGAAAAAAATCTTATTTTCACTGATAAAAACAAAATGAAAACAACATAATAACTAAGCTATGATGACTAAATATAATGACAATTTCATCAGCAAATAAAAACTAGGCTAAAATGTCAGGGAGAGACTAGTGGAGATCAAGTACAACTAAGACAGGTCAACTCAAGTGTCAACTCTTGTCAGATAAATATGAAAAAAACTGAGGAATAAAAGGTTGGGAAACTGTGTTTTAGATGCACGCTGCTGCTTTACTGCTGAATCATTGCTGTTATTTAAATTAATTTACCCTCTAAGGTTAATCAATCAATCCAGAATGTAATAAGCCATCCATAGACATGAAGCAACGCATTATAGTCAATCACCATTTTACAGTCAACCGGTGCCATCTGGTTTAGATTAGAGGTACTTTATCTTTTCAAAACGTCATGTCGAATTTATAATGCTTCGACTGTCTTAAAGAGCATTATTCTAAAGCTCCCCATTTCTAGAGAAAATGCCCACTTTGTAATGCCTAAAAATCTGCCTCTTTTTACGAGTGAAATAAAAGTTGTGGCCAGTCCTGGCATGCATCTACACTTTGACGTTTACAACCATTCAAAGAATTAAAATGCATCTTTGCTTATCTTTGCATGTATACAGCATCCTGGACAGAATAGGGTCTAGTCAATAAGTCAATAACAGTTGCATTAGGAGGTGATTGCGACCGTCATGTCGCAAGTTACTATGAAGAGCTCCACCGGGTGTCTGTCTGTCCGTCCGTCTGTCACGTCACACTTTTTCCCCTACTCTATCTCTGGTACCGTTGGCCCTATCGATGCCAAACTTTGCATACACGCTCCTTGAATGGCAAATCACAACCTCCAGCCTCCAGATTTCTCACATGGCCCTCTTCTAGTGCCACCATCAGGCAGATTTTTGCAAAACACTTTTTTGGACACAGATCCTACAGATTTTGCCCTAAAATCACGCAAAGCGTTACACAGTATCTCTAAAGTCATGTCATCAGCATGGATCTGGCCCATTTCCCATATTCCCTCCTGATTGGCTATGACTGTCTTCTAAAGTTTGTGTATGCGACGTGACGGTTGCTTATCTCCCGATTAGGGAGTCTTACTAAGTGACACGGTGGTGTCAGCATGAATAAGCCTCTACAATCAAATGGAGGAAGTAATATTGGTAACTGGGTTTGTAGCGACTGAGGGGAAACTGTGTGTGTGCTTGATATCACTCCAGCGTGCACACATTAGATGAGACAGAAAGCGTGACATGTCAAAAGCGAAACACTGTCATACAGTACTGTACATACAGGAGCAGGATTGTTATACTGTAGTTAAAGGAGCACATCACTCATTTTCAACCTACAGTATCTTCATATAATTGGTCCTCACTAATAATGCTCATCATATGATGGTACCATTTTTGCCAGACCCAGGGGGTCGGCCTACATAAGGCTTTGTCGGTCGGTCTGTCGGTCGGTCTGTCGGTCCCTCTTTTCCTCAGTGTGCCTGTCCCTCTTTTCCTCAGTGTGCCTGCTCATCTGCCCCTCCCTTCCCTTGCTGGGCTGATTGCCTTGAGTGCCGTCACCTGTACAGGACCAGCTGAGTTGAGTTGGCTGACGAGCTGCTGACACTATAAATTCCTCAGCCCATCTACAAGCTCACAAACATTTCCAGCTGCTCAGCCTATACAATCCTGTGTGTTCATGTGTTAGTTCAGTGCCATACTAGTGAAAACAGCCGATCTACAAGCTCACTACGCTTTGTTGCTGAGACTATAAAATCCTGTGTGTTCATGTGTTAGTTCAGTGCCATACTAGTTTTCATTGCGGGTCTGGCACGACCAGGTGACCTGGTCTAGTTTTTTTCTTTTTTGTCAACTCAGCAGAAGGAACGAGTGCATTCTCCGGCACCGACATCACACACACAGAGAAGGGCTGTAGACAGTTCAAAAAACTGCCTACCAGTGACGTAATTGATGAGGAGCTAACATAAACTGCAGGCTTTCTATTCCTGGAAAGTTAACATGCTATAGCCTAAATAGAAGCCGTTGTTCTTGCATTAATGAAAATTACAAGACCTGCCTTCTAATGATTTCAATGGTAGGCGAGTTTTTTGGAACCAGTGGTGGCTCACACAACACGTTGCTTCACGCCGCGTTGTGAGCTTGCAGATTGGCTATTTTCACTACTTCTTAAACATTTGTTTTCTAATTTAAGGAATTTCTTAGATTTTTATTTAATTTAAAATATTATCATTTTTTTTATTTGTGAAAATCTTAGCTTTTTGGAAAATGTTTTTTGAAAATGTTTTGAAATAATAATACTATAATTTGAAATAATAATAAAAGAATAAATAAGGGACACATAAAAATGTGTCCGCGACCCACAAATGGGTCCCGACCCACTGTTTGGGAACCAGTGGAGTATAGTATAGTACAGATATAGCAGTACCTGTTTGTCCTGGAGGTCGGCAGACAGCTCATAGCTCTCAGACAGCGAGCGGGAGCGCTTCAGAGCCTCCTCCTCGGACTGCTTGCGGAGGGCGGAGTGGGAGTGTTGCAGCTTGGGCCTGCGGGGCCGCTCTCTGGGCTCTCTGGGCTCTCTGTGCTGCTGCTGCTGGGGTCCGCCGGGCAGCGCCGCGGCGTGGTGAGGGCCGTACAGCTGGCTGTGGTCCGGGTGGTCTGCTGGGCCCCGCCCCGCGCCACCACCGTGAGCCTGGCTCACTGGAGCCCCCCTGTGGCTGCTGCTGTAGCTGCTCTCCAGCGAAGAGCCCCCGTGCACATCACTGCCGGGACCATCACCTTCCACACTGAGGAAGATAGCAAGACCATACAGAGCCTGGGGTTAGTCTACACCAGGGGTTCTCAAACCTTCTTATGCCGTGACCCCCAAAATAAACATATTTGAACTGGGGAACCCCACCCTTACAAGCACTTGGAATAGTAGGTATTACATTTTATGTGACTCGGTTCCACAGATAAATATTGTGAAAATAGCAGATCTACTGTACATGCTCACAACGCCTCGCAGTGAGCATGTAGATCGGTTATTTTCACAATGTTCGCCTCTTGCTTACATAATATTTGACAGTGTGGCCAGTTTGGTATTAAAACGGTCTTGAAAGTCCTTAAATTGTCACTTATATGTAGGTTTGTTTACCGTTGAGTGAGACATTCTTTTTACATTAAGCTAATCATCTGGAGACCCCACAAAATAATTTGGGGACCCCAATTTTGAGAACCATTGACTAGAATTGTGAAAAGTAACAGTTGGGATATAGTTTTCCACCGGACAGAGATGATATACTGTGTGTAAACAAACAACCAGCAACTCTGGTTTCCCCATCTCTGCAGACAGCCCTGATTTACAGATATGAATGCTGCATTGAGATTTGGACCACGAGTCACAGTCAAGGTCAGAGAGAGAAGGATGAGGCTGGCAGGGCACTGTGTCAGGCACCCGGAACTGGTGACAAGCAAACTTACACTGTGGGAGCCAACCCAGTGCACAGCCAGGTGTGTAGACACACTGCGGCCCGACAGCAGAGCTAACAACACTGCAGAGCTCAAGACCCTGATGCTAGACAGGAGGATGTGGAGGGCAGCGATTCAGGAGTCGGCTAGACCACACTCTCACATCGCATTGGACAACTTGTGGGTTGCGGGTCGTGCAACAAAGTATTAAATCAGGCTACAGATGTCACTTAAAGGAGACGTTTAAAGCTTAAGGACAATCTGCATCTAATTGGTGGGCTGTGGACATTGGACAATATCCTGCCTACCAATGACATCATCAACAGGGATTCCAAGCTAACAGAAACTACAGCCTTTCACTTCCTGTAAAGTTAGCATGTTGAAATAGAATACATTGTTCTTGCATTAAAAACAAAATAAAAATAAAGTTAGTTTGAAATCTTAATTTAATGTCACCGGTAGGCATGGTTCTGAAATGTCCACATCCCTCCTCTGAGACACAGAGTGAGTAGACAGAAACGGTGCCAATGAGCATTAGTGAGGACCAATTAGGCTATAATGAAGATAAGGTTTAAGTGCTCCTTCTGGAGGTCCTCAAAGCAGTAAATATGTCTGCTGTATCTCTGTAACAAACTAGTCTGTGGCTAATAGCAGGATGAAAACCTGGCCATTTACAGTCAACCGGTACCGGGCCATCATGGACAAACCCTATCACCCCCTACATGACACTGTGACAAGAAAGAAAAGCTCCCTTAGCAACAGACTGTTACATCCAAGTTGCAAGAAGGAGCGCTATAGGAGATCTTTTCTGCCTGCAGCAATAAGGCTGTACAATTCCTCATCTGGTTGACTTGACCATGCTGATTTAGTGATGTGGGTTGCAAGCTATCGGACTCTTTTAGTAATGTTTTGTCTGTGATTTTTTTATATTGTAGGTTGACTGTGCTTAGATGCCTATTTTAGATGTTTTTATTGATGTCTCTATGAGAGATGCAGTAACATCTTAATTTCCCCTCTGGGATGAATAAAGTACGTACGTACGTACGTACCTACCTACCTATCTACCTACCTACCTACCTACCCACCGTACCTACCTACCTACCTACCTACCTACCTACCTACCCCTACCTACCTACCTACCTACCTCCCTACCAACCAACCAACCAACCAACCTACCTACCTACCTACCTACCTACCTACCTACCTACCTACCGTAGGTTGCAATGGCAAACTTCCTTTCTGCTCAAATCCTGTCCTAATGGAAACGCATATTCTCTGATGTTTTCCTTGTGAAATACTGTATCTTAGGAGGAAAGATTTACATGGACCATAATATAACATGAATCTAAATGTAAGGTGCTAATAATTCAGGGGTGCTGTGGATGAAACTTTATTTACAGGGGTGCCCTGAGCCAAAAAGATTTGATAACCCAGAGACAAATCAGAATGCAAAGAAAGTTTCTGTGAAGTTGTTTCTCACAAGTCTAGACGCTGTCACAGGCCAAGGTCGCACTGTCGTGACAGCCTGTATGCCTGCCTGTCCCATCTGCGCAGTCACATGGACGCAGGCAGACAGACAGCCTGTCCCCCTGCCCGTCCTCTCCGTTAAGCCAGACAGATGCAGGCAGGCAGACAGCCAGGCAGGCAGGCAGGCAGGCAGGCAGGCAGGCAGGCAGGCAGGCAGGCAGGCAGGCAGGCAGGCAGGCAGGCTGGCAGACAGACAGACAGACAGACAGACAGACAGACAGACAGACAGACAGACAGACAGACAGACAGACAGACAGACAGACAGACAGACAGACAGACAGACAGACAGACAGAGGTAATCAGATGTCCATTAATGATGGCCTCCCTGCCTTCAGGGGGCAGCGCAGCAGATGCTCTGCCATGAGCAGTGAAGCATACGCATGCTGACATCCCTGCCTGAACAGTCTCTCCACAACAATGCATACTACCCAAGACGGAAATAGCAAGACATGCCATCACCGTTTACGGTTTACTTCCCCTATCTGCGGAGACCGGAAGCAGGTTGGGGTCTATTAATTCCAATTGAATGAATGGGAACACAGATCCTGAACCATTCTTTAGGCCCATTGTCACTGAGCTAAATATTGGACCCGATTGTCACAAGCCACACACTATTCCCAAGATTTTCAAACTAAAATGGCTTTCGTGGGCATCCAATGGGACAAATCAGGAGAAACTCAACTTTATTATCGACCTTTCTCTGTCCTAGCAACATACTCTTGCGGGATCTACCACCAGTAACATTTGACTTTCGCTAGATTTACCGTCAGACAGCGCCTAGCCACCCACTTAGGAGACCATTGGTACCTTGTCGCCTCTAGTGGCTCCAATTGGGATGTATTTTCCTAAATTAACAATCTTTGATACTACTCTACAACAATGTACTTACTGTATATACACTACCACAATGTATAACAGCAATGTATACTACTCTACAACATACATTTGTTCAGTTGAGATGGCTACAGACTACAATATGATATCATTCAGAGGTTCAGCTACATACTACGATGATGATGTCATTCAGAGGTTTGATTTGGGGTCTGTGAGATTAAAGTTGTATCAAAACGAACCTTCCGTGAGCAAATGCATATCAAACTTCAATCCAATCTTTAAGCATACGTGTGTAAAGTCTAATTTTACTGAAACATATCCAATCTTTTAGCACACATACACTCTCATTGATGTAACATATCCAATCTTTAATTAGCACATGTAAACTCTCATTGTTTAGTGAAACCTAGCCTATTCAATCTTTTAGCACATATCCAAACACAAACAAAGCAGATTCTGCCAGCAGAAAATAGGGCATTTGTAGAGATCCTCAAGGGTAAAATTATTTCTGTGCATTTGAGGCAGCAGTGAGCGCAGGGGGGAGCATTTGGAGGTTAAGTGTCTGGTTCAGGGACAATACACTGCAGTGCACCAGTGAAAGGGAACTTTAGGCCCGGATTAATGCATGTGCCTGCTCAGTGCTCACAGCTCAGAAGGAAAGGGCCCTGGATAAGAATCCAACGAATTGCACTAGGACCCCTTTTACCCCAAAATTACTTTTTTCTAGAACTGGTTCCGTTCTAGATCCTTGGAACCTTGGTGCTTTCACGGAACAAGCCGCAATCCAGCTTGCATTTCCACCAGTTGTGTATTGTAATTAGCGGCAGGAGTCAGTTGCCCAAGGTTCAATTCCAGGCCGGGCCAGATATTTGTTGAATATGACCAGTCAAAGTGTCCATTTAATGGGGAAATTCGCCAATGGCATTTACAGTTTTCCTTTTCTTTTCTTGATGATTTTTCACTTGCTTTTGCCATTGTTTATATCACATCTACATCTTCCAACCTGTGGAATAGTGACACGCCCACTTTGGTTCCCAGTTCAGGGCAAGAAAAAAAAACAGGTATTTGTTGGTTCCAGTTCCCAACCAACTTTTATGGTTCTGAACCAATTCATTTTCAGTGGAAACACTCTATACTGGATCACAATTAGGCAAGGAAAACCTAACCAGCTCAACCCCAGTGGAAAAGGGACCCTAGGTGTCACATGGGAGCCACATCAGAAACACACAAGGTCTGGGAGAGAATGATGAGGCTGGCAGGGCACTGCGTCAGGCACTGAACAAACTGACACTGTGGGACTCAGTGGGAGTCAACCCAACCCAGGGCACAGCTAAAGGTACACAGGTGCACCACCTACGTACGTAGACACACTGCAGCATGACAGTGGAGCTAACAAGGGCTCAAGACCCTGATGCTAGACAGGAGGGTGTGGAGGGCAGCGATTCGGGTTGGGGTTGGCTAGACCTCACATGGCTCCAGCCCACTGCACCAATTAACCTCCGGGGTAGAGAGTGCACAAATGGAACCTAATGGACCCGAGTTACAGACCTGTAAGGGTCCATTTGGAACTAATGGGACAGTTGAGAGGGAATACGCTTATTCCCTCTCAACTGTCCCATTCCTCAATGAAGTCCTAGGATACCAAACCCTACACTCAACGGCATACGTGAGGACAATAAACAAAACATGCCACATAATGAGGCTTGGGCACCGTCCTAGTTATAAATTATTTACCTTGATCATGCTATCCCTTAAAATGGGATTCAGTAACATGACTGGAATTTAAGATCCATTTTAATGTTACCTATGCGGGAGGTTTTCTGCCAATGCTTTTCAATGGGAACGGAACAGAAAATGGCAACAAACCACTCCTCATAGGTTAAATGTCAGTTTGGTGTGACCACACCCCAACAGTCAACAGATTTTCTACATTGCAGTATTGATACTTTTACTTAAGTAAAACCTGAGCACTTCTTCCATCACTGCAGGCACACACATACATACACGCACGCACATGCCTAGCCTCCAGTCGTTTTGCTTGTTCTGTATTCACGGCCGATGTTTTACAACTTGCCGAGCCTTTTACAAGGAGCCAGAGCTGCTTACATAAGAGTCTGAGTTATGAGTGAATGAAGACACAGCAACAGCAATATAATTAAACTGCACTGACACACATTAGCTGACGCCACTGATCAATGTTGCCAGATTACGCAAGAGAAACAAGCATCCAGGTTCTATAAAAACAATCCCAAAAGAAGTGACTATGGCAGGGTTCTTCTTCAGGTTTTCAGACCAAAGATCCCTTAGCTGAGAGGTAGATGAAGCAAGCATCGACCCCCACTACATATTGTATAAAAGAGTGTTGATGATTAAACTTTTTCATAGATAGCTTCATAGACTTGTTTGACAGCACTGTCACCAATGTACTTTGGATTCATGTTAATGTGTATTTTCAGATATTTAACCACGTTAACTGTCATTACTTAGTAAGCTTGCAGATTAATTTTACAAACTTGTAGATTGGCTATTGTCAGCTAAAGTTCACCTCATAATAGCAATTCTAGGGTTCAATTAGTTAATTAATGTAAAGAAATATTATATAAAAATAAACTATCCCATCTAATATTTAGTGCTCCCCTAGGGGTCCCGGACGCCCTGTTGAAGACCCCTGGGCCTTGACAGAGATACTCACTATGATCACACACACAGCTGACTCCCCTGCAAAATGAGTTAATAATAGCATCGGAATCAGTTGATAATGCGTTGACTATTTGAAAATAGCCGATCTACAAGCTCACAACGAGTCATGTTTTTGTGACGCATTGTGAGCTTGTAGATATTCAATGATCAAATAATCTTGAAAAAACAAAAAAGGAAATATTTTGAATACTTTTTAAATAGGACAAATTCTAATACATTTTGGAGGTCTCTGACATGTAAATGCCCGAGAACCACTGATACAAACATTAGGAAACAAGCTCAAACAAGCAACTGCACTACAACTTTAGAAACAAGCCCTCAAAACCACAACTAGCAATATTTACAAGCTACTTTACACAGATTATTTTTCTGAAATCTGACAGTCAACTTGCACTGTAAAATACTCACTATGCAACAATACACAGTCAAATACAGTCCATTTGGTTACATTTGTACACTCTCACAGATACATATAGTTGGACACCCACGCACTCACACTCACATGCACCTTACCAGTATACGCTACTGTATGACCTCCAGCTCTTATAGTACAGACCGGTTTGTGCCAGAGTGCAAACGCCACATGTTTCACCTCAAAATCACAGCCATCGTCACCTTCCGTCTATGTGGTGGCTCCAACATGGCTGCCCTACAGTGTGTGCGCATCACCTTCCAGCCTGTCCACAGCAACTACAAAAGCCCCTTTTCCACTGGCCCAACACCACACCACACCACTCCACACCACACTGCCCACTTGTGCCAGGTTTTCCACTACAAGGACCTGGGTAGAGTGGTGTGAAAGTGGTACTAAACGTGGTACTAAAAATCACACCCGTGTGAACTGAGCGGTGGTTTACCCACCAACCCCCCCTGTTTTCAGGCCTGGCCTGAAAACAGCGCCCCTCCCTTAACATGTGTGGTCAAAAAAGGTACTACACCACAGGCTTGAGGCTACATACGGACGCACCCACCCACATACATACATACATACATACACGTACGTCTACACACACGGCCACGTATAGGAGCGGCGTGACCACCGCTCAAAAAGTATCCAATCTAAAGTACTTCTGAGCTATAGGCCAAACAGGGCCAAACACTTCATAATGACTGATCACTCACTGACTTTTCATTTAGACCACCAGGATATAGTTGTAATACATGATAATAGATTTTATTGTGTTATAACCACTATACTATTATAATCTATTATATTATATATTATAATTATCATAGTAATGCATTAATACTGTATAGTGTATTATAATATAGGATAGTTGTAATGCAAATTTATATTGTATTATAATTTGTTATATGTTTCTTACCGATAGGGGTACTTTTGTGTAATGGAAAATGTAGATATTTTTATGTGGTGCGGTGTGGTGTAGTGAGGTGTGGTGTGGTGTGGTGCTAAAGCTGCAGTCGAAAAGGGGCTATAGTGGGACAGCTGGTGGGGGACGACTTCCTCCTGTGTGTCACTGGAGATAGCATCAGGGAAGGGACGCGGTCAGCCTTGAGGATGTTTTAGGAATGCGAGTGAGGGGCTTCACAACAGGAAGACCACCGTGTATTAATAGTGACCGGCTGGGGAAACCCCTGGACACTGCACTGCACTGACGTGGGTTGGTACTCAAGCAAAAGTGTATTGTTCATGTTAAACAGTGATTCTCAACCTTTTGAATTTCAGGGGTGCGTTGTCAGTTCTTACTGTAGATCTGGTTATTGTTCTGCGAAGATATTTAAATTATAGAGTGAAAACCCTGAGGGACTCCAAATTAGGGTTTTGAAGTAGCTAAAGCTCAATGTCAGCAGCATATCTCTCACTCTGGATATGCTCTGACATCTGCGAGGCAACGGAGATATAGAGCTCATTTATGATTCTGAAAGATCTTCGTAAAGAGCTTTTTCCAACTACATAGGAACCTACAACAGGGATCTACAGGCTCACAATGAGTTGCGGCGTGAGCTTGTAGATCGGGCTATTTTTGACAAATATTTAGGCCAGTCAATCTGAGGTTTGACCCTTAAAGAAATTGCAATAGTAATGGTTCAAGGTTTTTTATGATGCCTTTTTTTTAAGATTACTTACTATACCTACAGGAGAAAGCCCACAAAACTGAGCCGACCCCAGAAAAGTGATGACTCATCACTAAACCATAGTTTTCTGGGTCCATTTTTAGCCAGAGGAATGTTTTTCGTGCATAACTAATGAAGATTCTTTTGGGGGGTCCCTGTAGTAACCCGGAAGACCCCCTTGGGATCCCGGACTCCCTGTTGAAGACCCCTGCTGTAGAGCAGTCTATAAAGAAACAACAGAGATAGGAGAGTGTGTAATTTTAACCTCTGAGCATTCTGTAAATAAACAAACAGCTGCAGATCACCAGCTGAGCTCTGCTTTAAATAAACTGATACACATGTACATCCATCCACTTATTCACAACTCACTATATAGCAGTGTTAATTGTGACTGTCACATTTTAGTCATGAAATGACAGTTGACAAAATATCAAGACTAAAGTCAACTAAATGCATATGGGCAGGCCCTGATGGCATCATACTGCCTGTTTTATGTTCAGATGCATGCCAAATTTCTGTCTACTCACTCTGTGTCTGAGAGGAGGGCTGTGGACAGTCAGTGTACAGTGTGTATAGAAACACATCTAGGATCAGTAAGTCCATGCAGAGCCTGCATGGGTACATTTGTCTCAATGGCTGTACTTTGGAATCTATCCAACAACCACTTTAATCTGCTCTGGATCTGATCTCACACACACACACACACACACACACACACACACACACACACACACACACACACACACACACACACACACACACACACACACACACACACACACACACACACACACACACACACACACACACACACACACACACACACACACACACACACACACACACACACACACACACAATGCATTAAGTGAGCATGCTCTATAGCATTCAGAGATTGTGTAATGAGCTAAATGAGACTACAGGAAGTAAGACTCATAAAACTCATGTAACAACACTATACAGCTAAAACACACAACACATCACTACAGTATATAGCTAAAACACAAGAAAACTAAACATCATCTGCTGATACAGCACACTTGTCATACATGGTCTCTCTCTCATATGTCTCACGTCAGCACAGAATGGCGAGCGTGTTTGCTGTCGCAATGACTGATGAAATTATAGTATTTGGACAGGCCTATTCGCGTAAAATCATGCCGGCACTTTAGTTTGCAGAGCGCAGGAACAGCAGCTGTACACAATAAATCTAATGCACAGAATGCACTGGAAGATGAGAGCAGATCTGTACACAGTACAGCACGTCACTCTAATTCAGAGTGCTTCTCAATCCTTTCAATCAGCGTCTGCGCTCAGGGCCCTGTGATTGACAGACAGATGCTGATTGGCACTTCCGGTTTTCTGTTTTCTGCGAAACACCCACCCAGCGCTTGTACTGCAGAAGACACATGATAATGGGAATTCACACAACCAGCAAGGAAGTGCAGAGAATGTTAGAGGGGTAGGGGATGAATTATTTCTATTTCTTTTTTCTAAAAGGGCAGTTTTGGTGAAAATAGCCGATGTCCAAGCTCACAACGTGTCGCATTGCATCGTGAGCTTGGAGATGTGTGATACTGTACCTCACTAAGGCATGGATTTCTACACAGAGGGCAATTCTTTTAATGAAATGCTGCATTCAAGCTCAGGAGAGTTTGGAAAAGGCAATTCTCTTGAATGCTGCATTGAGGAATGGCATGGAAAGGGGGCATTTTCATTTATTTTGCACAAGTGAATGCTACGTTCATGGTCTGGAAAGGGCACTTTTACAGTAAAAGGGCAGGGGCTCAAGCACCCTCTGATGTCTAAAACACTCACTGCTCAGTCTGTCTGCCTGCCTGGTGACCGGGATGGTTTACCAGAATACTGAAATACATTTGGTGTCTCACCGTGACCAAAACATACAAAAATGCTCTATGAAGCCCTAGAGACACGCACGCACGCATGTGGCCGCCCCTGCTGACTGTAATACTTTCTCCTCTGTCTCATACTTGACAAAATGTACACACCAGTGTCTTTTGTTGAGATTCTGAATCCTTAACTCCTCTGAGTCCCCATCTTTAAACCAATCCAGTAATTGGTGCAGGGCTGAGCATGGATGAGATTGCAAATGCCACAATTTATTTATTTCACTGCAGATAGTCTACATTTAAAATCTTTAACCCTTAAATTCAATTAATGGCTTTCCTGCAAAACATGAATTAATGGCCTTCCTGCATTTGGCCCTGCCCCTAAAATGACAACATTCCCGGCCTGTGCACTACGCTCAGACAAAACACACAGAAGACCAGAAGAAAGACCATTTATACGAACTGGACAGACGGAGAGGAAAAGACAGCACTACTCATGGCATGGGGGACTTCAGCGCCAAGATAGGAGCCGACAAGCAGCACAGGCTACCAAGACACCATGAGTGTATTTTGTTAATCTAATTAATTACAGCTGCTTAATTAAGTGGGCGTTTGTTGTACCAACACGCCGCGTCAAATAAGTGTCTCATGAATATTCATGCCTGGCTGCTTTTCATGGAACTGAAATAGAAGAGACATCGCCCAGTTATGGTAATTTAGCAACACAGTGAGGCACACTCATCACTTTAAGTGAAAAACACACACTGATGATTATGTTTAGTCAATATAATTTTACAGTGTACAGGTGCATAACTCAATGTCACGTACAATGCGCTGATACTCCTCTTGCATCTTAATGTCTGTATCAGTGGTTCTCAACCTTTTCAGGCCACAACGCCCAAAATAATCATATTTGAACTGGGGACCCCCACCCTGACAAGCACTTCTAAATTGTTGCCTCTTTCTGATATTATTTGACAATTTGGCCAATGTTTGACCAGTCTTTATGCTATGGTTTGACGATTACTTTTTTTCCCCTCCTGTTTTTCTCTTAAATTTATAGTAGCCATAATTTAACCCCCTTTTCTCCACAATTTAGTCGTTATGGTGTTGTCACTGTTGTCGTACCCTACTGACTCACCTGCCAGTGAGGAGCCCCCACCGGGAGAACATAGAGCTTTCGCCCCCCAGCTCGTAGGCGTAGGAGTACCTGTATTGACCAGTAGACCTACGTATCACCATCTCAGCTCGGCTTCCCTCCCCCAAACACAGACGAAATTGAGGTTGCGGAAGTTCTTTTATATATGGAAGGCAGAATGCGTTGTATCTCCCCGGACCACACCTCTTCATTCATTATCAAGTTAATTCATTCACACTCCCACAGAATGAGCTTGTAGCCAATGAGAATGAAGATGAGGTTCGTTCATTCTCATTGGCTACAAGCTCATTCTCATACGCCCTCTTACCCACAATGCATTTCAAGCAGTCTATTAAAGCAGCTCCCTGTTCTATGTTCATTCTAGGTGTTTAGCTGTTACTATTGGTTGTGCAGCTGTAAGGGTTAAAAAAAATCTCCTCCCTGTAAAATGTAGTTACTCATGTTAATATGTATTGTTTACAGATCGTTCTGTGTTCTATGGATCACAATATGTGATATCTTAAATCATGCAACTGAAATGTTCAATGTTATATGCATGTAATCTGTATACGTATCATGCTTTGCTCTGGGAGGTTTGTGATATCAGATTATGGCTCATGGTCGAGCAGATAATGTATCATCAAAGCAGAGCTACATCGCCAAACTAAGATGCAATATCATTGCATAAATGGTAATATCATTGCAATAAATGGTATGTTCAATCTAAGCATGTGTGGTTATTCTGACCTGAAATAAAATAATTGTGTTTGTGTAGAAGACGTCTGACAAAGCCTATTGCACCACAGTGGATTCGAACCCACAACCTCCTTGGTAGAGTTTGTTTATTACCTTTGATGCAGTAATGAGCTTTTTGTTTGGGGGGGTTAAGGTAGTAGTCCTTAAATTGTGACTTTACTGTCATCTGGGGACCACCCCACCCCAAATCATGTGGAGACCCCCCTGGGAGTTCCGGCCCACAGGTTGAGAACCACTGGTCATGAACAGTGCCAGCTACTATGCTCATGCACTTTATGTTAAAACCTCATATACTATACTGTACATACTGTATGGATGCATATGAAGATACCTTTGTATTTGATTCTTTCCTCCCTTACTTACAGTACCAAAAGTTAAAAATATTAATCATGCAGGGGGATTCATATTTTCAACTTTTGGTACTGTAAGTATATTTTGATGACAATACTTGTGTACTTATAGGCCTTTTACAGTATAGTATTTGCTCGTGGTACTAATACTTTGGCTAAGTAAAAAAAAAAGAAATCTGAGTACTTCTTCCACTACTGTGATTCAACAAGCAGCCCTGAGGTAGACTTTACGACACGACTTGACACATTCCTGCATCATCCTCCACGTCTCAGAAGCCAACGAAAACCTCGGCAAACTTTCCACTCCGGTAAAAACGTGCTTCAGTCAGCGGAAGTTTCTCTCTTCAAGCGGGAAAAATTATGGATGTCGGGCGGAGAGAATGAATTGGCAATAATTTTTCCTTTTGCAGTAAGTGCTTTTGAACAGGGCCGTTTCTGGAGCATTTCATCAGCGGCGCGCTGTAATGGGCCTGGGAACATTTGTCTAAGCAGCACACACTGTGTGGTCCGTGCCAGACGCCAGTAGCACAACGCTCCCTGTAGATCAGTGTTAATTTCATCAACTAAAAACTATGCCGACTACCTTTTTTCACTGACGAAATCTAAATAAAAACAATCTACTATTCCATTTTATTATAGTGCCAGATCACAACAAGTTGTCTCAAGACACTTTACATATAGAACGCCTCATTGTCCCACCCTGAGTGAGCAAGCAATTTATCAAATATCCGCCCCTTTAAACTGGAAGAAACATCAGGCAGACCCAGACTCTAGGGTGGGCGGTCATCTCCCTCGACTGTGTCGGGGGAAGAGAGACAGAGAGACACAGAGACACAGAGAGGTTCACTCCAGCTTTACACTCCAGACTTTGCTGTGTGCGTCCTGGACCATGGGCTACCAGTGACACCACTAACATTATGAGGTCACCGAGGATGTGGTGCCCTGTGCGATAGATAGAACACCCAGCGCTGAGGGCTACAGCAGCACCAAGCCAATGCCACTGGCCATTCCCACCTAGCTGCCACCACACTGACAAAAAGCCAAATTCAAAGGAACCTCCAATGACAGGCAGGAATACAGACAGACAGAGAAGCGTTGCAGCATTGTGAGCTTGTAATGCAGATCTGCTGTTTTTGCCATTATGTTGGCCACAGAATATAGTGTGAACCGACAGAATGAGTGTGTAAGTGTTTACGCAGACAGACAGACAGACAGACAGACAGAGCAGAAAGTGTTTTCCACGGCAGTAGAAAGACTAAGCGTCAGGGTTTTTATTTGGCTTGGCAGAGGGCTCAGGGAACAAGACTCCCCACTGCCTTCTATTGCTGCTGCTGCTGCACACACAGTTCCATCCTAAACTCCAGTAAACTCCAGACTACGGACCCGAAGCCTCTAGTTCAGTGGTTCCCCCCAAAACAATCATATTTGAACTGGGGACCCCCCCAACTTGACAAGCACTTGGAGTTGGAGGAGTTGAGGCATAAACATGTTTGACTCGGTTCCACAGATAAATACTGTGAAAATAGCAGATCAACAAGCTCACAACTCAGATCAACACACTCACAACACCTCACGTTGCCAGGTGTTATGAGCTTGAAGATCTGCTATTTTCACAATTTGTGCCTCTTTCTTATATTATTTGACAATTTGTCCAATGTTTGACCAGTATTTCTAGTCTGGTATAGTCTGTTGATTACTTTGGATGCAGTAATGGCCTTTTTCTTTTCCGTGAAAAATGGCCACGAGCGCAACCGGCAACCATTGGGATCACAAGCTCCCGAAAGCGTACCCTGCTTTATCATAAAACATGTAATTAATAGATAGAAAATAGAATATGGTCCCGCGCCTTCGGGACGTTTTTTGTCGCGTACATTTGCACATACGTGAGATTTATCTCTGCATTTTACCCATCCTATAACAACTAGGAGCAGTGAGCAGCCATATTCGGCGCTCGGGGAGCAATTTTGGGTTAAGGTCTTGCTCAGGGACACATTGACACATTGCTGCCTGACCGGGAATCGAACCAGGGACAACCAGGGGAACTGGTTCCCCAGGCAGGCGACCATCATTTACAAAGAGGCATATCGTGATAATTGAAAGAAGACTTGAAAGTAGCGATTGAAAAAGTATGAAGCGGTTTATAGATGTAAAGTCTGGAGTTAAACTGAACTCAAAAATCTAAAATGACTCAGATGCTTTCCCGGTTTTAATGGGTTAAGGTGTTAGTTCTATGTTAATGCTAAACAAACACATTAGTCAGTCTTGAATAAGTCATGTGCTCATATGGAGGCTTTGACGGTGAACGTCCAGAGCGTCTTTGCGTGGCGTGGTAGTGGCATTTAGCAGACACTATCCAGAGCCAGGTGTGGAGTCTCCGCTAGAAACCCCCGGAGAGGTAAGAGTTCCCACAGGGCCAGCATGCAATGTGACAGAGTGGCAGAGTTCAGGACCTCGGACAGCGCCATCGCCTTGGCCTCGACATAGAGGGGAGGTATGTGCCAAATTTCATAATCAAATACATTTTATATGCCAGCACCTGGCCGCTGCCTCCTGGCAAGAGAGCAGCTGCTCAGAGTCCGGTAAATCCCAAAAAGTAAACTAGGATCACAGGCAAACCAAGAGCTACAGCATCAGTCTAAAAACAATATAACAGAATAATAATCTGTACTATGAAACTGTAGAAATCCTAGCATTTACTTAAAAAGAAAAAGATTACTGTCAGGGTGGGTGTGTTATGGTAAGGAGCAGGGAGCTGAAAGATGAGAAAAAATCATCTCAATGATGATTATGATGATGATGATGATGATGATGATGACTCATCTGCTGTTCTGGTACACTCACAACTCACAAGCCTCACCAGACAGCACCACTGGTCCTGTTTCTCTGCCTGTGTGTCTGTCTAGGTCTAGGATAATGAGTGTGATGGTTGCTGTAGAGCCAAATGGAATCCAAGCTGCACATGCATGAGTCATCAGAGTTTCTACAGAGAAATGTTGAGGACCAATTGTGTGAAGAATGTAGATGGGGTTGAAAATGGTTGCTCCTTACAAATCTAGCATAATGTATTAATGCTACTGTAGATGTTAACATGTTTATTAAACCCACAACTGATCTGTTCTCCCATAACATATGGTCAATTTAAATCTTTAACTGCAGACCTACCCTCAAATGTCTTTTAAACTTGTGTTGTATCCAGGGCAGGAAATTCACGGCGGCCACGACGGCCATGGCCGTCGTTGCCCCTCTCTTTGGCCGTGTGCCCCTCGAAAAATGACATGCCCAAACGGCCACAGTGGCCGTGGTGCCCCGGTGCCCACAGCAGTCCATTAACTGCTTTTTACCGTTTTTTCCTCTGCGCGATTTTCCAGTCATTACGGTAACAGCAGTGCGTGGTTGGCTGAGCTCCTCACATGACCAGTAGTAGATTCCATTTACGCTCTTAGTAGCAGCATAGCAGCCGCCGCATAGTGAGCCGCCGGAGTCCCGCGACACAGTGTTTATACAACACAAAAGCATCACCGGGCCAAACGGGAGTTACATCTAACGCAGCCTGTTGAATAAATCCGAATGTGCGAACGAATGCTTTCAAACGGAGCTCTGCTGAGCTCAGGACAACAACCAAAATGCAGCACTAAGGGAACCAAAAGCTATTCTTTCCCCAAGAGGCTGAGCTGTCAGAAAGTACATTATTGTTGAGAAAGGATCACTCCGCGAACGGGAGGGAGGAGTTTGTGTGCGTGTGTGCGTGTGCGTGCGTGCGTGCACAACACATGGCCAGTGGTGGAAAAAGTACTCAAATGTTTTACTTAAGTAAAAGTACCAGTATATCAATAGCCTACTGCAATGTAGAAATACTCCGGTTGCAAGTAAAAGTCCTAAATATACTTGAGTAAAAGTACAAAAGTATCAAAATGTACTTAAAGTACCAAAAGTAAAAGTACAAAATGTTTGAAAATAGCAGATCTACAAGCTCACAACGCATAGTTATGCGACACATCTTGAGCTTGTAGATCTGCTATTTTTTCTATAAGCTTGGTTATTTTCAAATAGCCTAAATAGGGCTAAAGTGGTTCATGTATGTTTAATAATATTATAATTGATATACATGCAAAGTAACTGGTAACTAAAGGTTTCAAATAATTGTAGTGGAGTAAAAGTACAATATTTGGATCCGAGATGTAGTGGAGTAGAAGTAAGTGTTAGAAATACTCAAAATTACAATAAACAATTAAGTACAATACTTAAGTAAATGTACTTAGTTACTTTACATCACTGCACATGGCAAAACAGAAATAAACAGGTTCTTGATATTTATTTAATTGAAAGGTATTACATTAAACCTTAACGTTTAAGCTAAATTAACTATGACTGTGGCGTGGACTTAAAATCATTGTTTTAATGATGGCCTTCCTGCCCTGGCACTTGGCCTTTGTGCCCTCACAAATTTGACAACACCAAAGGCCAATTGGCCTTGCCCCTAAACTGACGAAATTCCAGGCCTGGACTTGTATCACACATAAGGGGAACGTTTCTGTTTTGTTTTATCATTGATGTGAATATCGATGTTGTACCGTGATGTATCTCGACAACACTGCAAATGAGGGCAACCTCAATGTCTTTGAGAATAAATAAAGGTTTGAACGAATGAAAAGAGAGAGGAAAAACATTCCCATTTAGCATCCAACAGGTTATAACACACAATATCAATATAGGCCAGTGGCAATTAACCACTTAAACCCCATAGCATCCATATTGTGGGGAAAGCTTTTTGCAGAAAACTGCTGGTCAACCGGCCTCCAGCTACAGAGAGGGAGGAGTAAAGCAAGGACTAGAGACTTCATCATGCGCCTCCATCTAATTTGCAGTAATGGGCAGAAGTCCCATCCACTTTGTAAGAGCAGAATGTGTCTAGGTCAGCACAGAGCAGCATGAGCTAATGAACTATTCCTGTTTAAAAGGATCAATATACATTCAACCCTATACTCAGCAATATGCTACCACCGAGGAGAGGAGAGGAGAGGAGAGGAGAGGAGAGGAGAGGATCCTGAAGCATCATCACATGCAAACAGTTGCTATGACATCAGTGTGTACACATGAGGTGCAGATGTCAGCGGTTAGCCATCTTGAATGTACCTGAGCACTTCATGTAAACAAGCCCGCTGCTGCTCAAGGTGGGGTCCTGGGTACCCACAGGGGTCCTTGAGAGGGTTCCAGTGGGTCCCCAGCTACATGATGCTTATAGAACCAAACTGGACCCTTCAAGTTTATAACTCTGACACTATTGGAGGATTTTACAGTGTACATTTTTACGTACGCACACACACACACACACACACACACACACACACACACACACACACACACACACACACACACACACACACACACACACACACACACACACACACACACACACACACACACACACACACACACACACACACACACACACACACACACACACACGTTGACACCTAACACAAGGGTCACACGTAAAACAGATTTCTTTTAAAATAAAACAGGTAGATCTGGCATATCGAAAACACCCATACATGAACGCATGTGTGCGTGCGTGCATGCGTGCCCATACATGAACGCATGCACGCACGCACGCATGCATGCACACACACACACACACACACACGCACGCACGCACACGCACACACACGCACACGCACACGCACACACACACACAGTGAAGAAGTGTCCTACCGACAGAAAGAGAGATCAGTCCAATGAGGGGAGACAAGTCAAGGACCATCCAGTACAGTATAGGCCAACAGTACAGTCACCTCCAACAGATCCACCCCAACTGTCTCACTGTCTCTGTCTCTTCCACTCTCACTGGCTCTGTCTGTATCTCTGTCTCTCTGTCTCTCTCTCTCTGTCTCTGTCTCTCTCTCTCTCTCTCTTGCTCACGTGCTCTGTCTATCTCTCTCTGTGTCTGTATGCATTTCCCTCTCTCTCTGTCTCACTGTTTCTGTCTCTCAGTCTACCTTTATCTGCCTCTCTCTTTCTCTCTGTCCTCTGCCGTCTCTTGGCTCTCAGAAGCTTCTCTCCCTCCTCTTGTCACTCGGCTCCTCCCCCACTCTTCACTCCCCTCGCCTCCCCTCGTCTCCCCTCCCCTCGCCTCCCTGTGGAACTATGTGTGTGGCTGCCTGGAGAGAGCGTCCACTGAAGGGTGTGTGTGTGTGTGTGTGTGTGTGTGTGTGTGTGTGTGTGTGTGTGTGTGTGTGTGTGTGTGCGTGCCTGCCTCCTGGGCATCTCTATTGCAGTGGTGCAAGGTCAACGTTTTGTTTTCCAAATCTGGCCTTGGCTGTTATTACAGCCTGCGTTGAAATACAGTACAAACTGTGTGTGTGTGTGTGTGTGTGTGTGTGTGTGTGTGTGTGTTTGGGGGGGGGGGGGGGGGGGTGGATGTAGTGGTTCTCAGACATTGTCTACATCAGTGGTACTCAAACCTTTCAGGCCATGACCCCCCAAAATATTCATATTTGAACTGGGGACCTCGCAATAATCAATCATATTTGAATGGGGCACTGGGGACCCCCCCGACAAGCACTTGGAGGAGTTACATTTACATTACATCTAGTTTGATTTCGTTTTCTTTCTTCCTTTTTTTAAAGTGCTTAAGAATTGCCACTTCGCTGTCATCTGGGGACCCCCAAAAATCATGTGGACCCCTGGGATCCAGACCCACATGTTGAGAACCACTGGTCTACATCTACAAATTGGCCACGGAACTCCATCTGAAAACATTTTGTGCCAGGGAGGGAGTCAGGGACGCCCCAAAAGTGTTGTGTTTTTAAGAGCTGATCTGCAAACTCACAATACATCTGTTTAACATATTTTGATGCTGTATAAAGTCATTTCACTGGGGGTCCCCGCTTTGAGAACTACTACAAGAATAGATAATGGTGCCATCACGCCATATAGTCGATGCAGGCAGAAATGGAAGAAGAATACCATGTTTGCGTTAAGTAAAAGTATCAATATGACCCGCAAACCTCCATTCCTCAAACACTAACCTCCTCAAAACCCCAACCTACGTACCCTGGGCAGCCGGACCTTCTGCTCGGCCGCCCCAAACTATGGAACGCCCTGCCTACCCACCTGAGAGCACCACAATAAAGACCTACCTTTTTAACAAAGCATTTAAGCTACACTGGTTTTACCTCTAGGCTTTATGCCCTCATGTTTTAAATGTTTTGTTTCAGTTTCTTAGATGTGTTTTAATGGTGTGATGATTTGAGCAGTGCCTCAGTGCTCCAATGCTTGACTGTGTGTGTAGGTACAGTATGTATGTCTGTATGCAGTGTGTGTAGGTACAGGTATGTCTCTATGCGGTATGCAACAGCTGCAATAACGCTGGCTGACCAAGTGGCACTGTTGAACATCCTTGACATTAATGGACAACACAATACTTCATATATCTAACTATCTGACTATTAATTTACCGAATGTCTGTCCGTCTGACTGTCTGTCTGCATGCTGACATCACGGATACTACACAGTAGTGTCGCCACCAATGGCAACAGCCGCATGCTGAAACAATGCCCAAATTTGGAAATGAGCATGGTGACATCGACCAGGCCAGCACGCCCAAATCCACCGGCTCCGTGGCTATCTGAAACTCTCAGATCTGAGCGAACGATTAGGGAGTCTTACTGGTGTATAATAATTCTCATATGGCAAACAGTGAAAACAGCTCATGTATTAAATGATCCATAAAATCTTTTTCTGACCAGTTGGATTGATATCACACTGAGAACAAACAGGCAGGCAGTGGATGAAAGCCATTGGAGCAACATGTTTTAAATGTTGGACACGTACCAAACAGACACGTTCAGACCTTTGACACCCCGACGGGAACACACAGTTCTACTTCAACATTGCAAGATGAGTATCAACAAGAACAACAACAACAACAGCCTACGAGTGAGGGAGAGAAAGAGAGGCCATTTTGAAAGTTGAAGTTCAGACTACTTACTGCTGTTGTGAGCGCAGCGTGCATCTGGCATGGAGAGGCATTAAAATGTCCAAGTGTAAATATACCCACACAGCGTGTGGATATATCTGGTGCCACCTTGGTACCCCTGGCACCGGGGCTGGTTGTTTGTCGCTAGGCGGGCAACAATGTGGTAACAACACGCGAGACGGGGTGCCAAGGGGAGCCGGGCGAGCGTCAACTATTTGTTGTTGCTCTCTCCAACCCTATAGGATTACACACCTGCTAATGGGATTTCATGCTAATGGCTCTACGTGGGACAGCTGGTGTGGGCCTTCTTTAGCTCAAGTTCAGCGTTGCCAGATCCGGCGAGAGAAACAAGCCGGCCCACGGCAGGTCTACGAAACAGACTTAAGTCTGTAAGAAGTGATGAGTGTAGAGGCCGCAGGCCAGGGTTTATTAGCACTCCAATCCATGTATACATGAACCGTCTGAAAATAGCTGATCTACAAGCTCACAACACAACACTTTGTGAGCTCACGTACTATTTTCATATAAATCTAAAACAACGGGAAAAAAGGAAATAACCATTTTAACAACACAAATCTTGGGTTCGCGGACATACATCAATAGGGGTCCTTGACATGAAAATGTTGACAACCACTGGTTTACATAACGTTTAGGATGCAAACACAAAATAAGCAACTACACTTTAGAAACAAGCACCTGTAATAAGCAGACATGGCAACACTGCCACTGAGGCGTAAAGTTTCACCCTGTGCTGGCCGCGCCCCCAGACAGGACCGATGACACGATGGATGGATGGATGGCCCTGACACTTTGCTGGTGACACAGCTGGTGACACATTAAAAACAGCAGCTACATTTTGTACTGAAACGGGATCAGTTCAAAGACAGAGCTGCATCTGAACGATATAATGATATATCTGGTATTTGTCCAGTAAATGTTTGCTGTGTTTGCTAGCGTTTTTTTCCCAGCCACCACCAGCACAGCAAAATCCAATTTAACTACAGTATAAGTGACACAACCACATTCAACCTGGCATCCCTACTTTCAGATTTGTTTTGGGGGGCTTAAGTGCCTTGCTCACAGGCGCTTCTGGTGTGGCATCAGTGTAGCGAGATGGAGCATGGGGGGGGGGGGGGGGGGGGGCAGACACAGACAGACAGACAGAAAGAGAGAGACAGAGAGAGAGATGACAACACTAGCCCTCTCCACCACATGGCAGCGTCATAATATAATGATGCTAATGAGGATTTAGGCAGTGTGTCACCTTTCCCCCGCTAATCCCCTGAAAACAGGACAGCTTGTGACAATGTGACATCACCGGCAGGGCCCGGCTGCTGCAGCCAATCACTGGCAGCCGTGACGCTTCTCACTCTCACCGGCCCGTAACCCCTTCCTGCCACCTGCTGTTCGATTGATGCTATAGCGACTGACCGACAGTAGCAGTGCAGTTTAGTTTCAATGTACAGATTAATATATGTCATCAGGCTACAATAATATGTGTCCCAATTTGGCTGGGAGCCAGTCATTGGATTTTTATTCATTTTCATGATATGATATATTGGTTGTGGAGATTGACCCAACAGTTTTGAAGATATGGCTTATAGAATGATGCCATGCTGAAATACTACTTTTGAGATATTCAAGTTCTAAATAAATTTCTAACCTGCAAATGACCTGACGATCTCTCACATTAATTAAAAAAAGTCTTATTTACATGCAGAGTTAAGCTCTGGCGTTTAAGTGAAATGTAGCCTGAAATTTATGAAATGCTTTAGTGGCTTTATCACATTTTAGTGAGAGAAAAAAAAAAAGGTATTTTCAGTCCCTGTCTAAAGCTGTACTTTCCGAGATGACTGGCTCTCAGTGAGATTGGGACACATATGAAGAACATATTATGCTTATTTAAACTGCAGTGGATGGCAGCAGTCTAATGACATTAATCACGCTGCATCAGCTGCACAGTTTAATCCTCTCTGGACAATGATGGAGTTGCATCACACCCAGCACTGGATAACTGCAGGACATCCTGTGTGTTGCCTAAAAAACCACTAGAGGGAGCCATTTGTCCACTTCCAGATCATATTAGGGCTCCAGATAGGGGCATGAAACCCTATAAGCTGGGTTTGAGAAAAGAAAGAAGAAAAAAAAGAAAGGAAAAAAAAAACCTATATAGCAGATTAAAAACAAGGCAGCAGGCTAGTAATGATAGTGAAAAAGGAAACTATAATAATAATTATTATTATGATTATTATTATTACAAACACACAACTTCCTGTAGGCCTAATTCTGATTTGTGTCTCTGATGATGCAGCGGTCACTCTGTCGCTGGCAGATACAAAGGATACAAAAGCTAGAAAGCATATGTGAGGTGGTGATAAGCTTCTTAGACCTTTTACAGGGGCCAGTTACATGTTGCAGCCACCTGTAGGTTTTGAAGGTGTATCTTCATGTCAGTGGATTCCATTGAAAAAAGAATGATAGATCTTCGTAGCTGGCCTGGCTGTCAGTGTTGAAAGCAGCATGCGTCCCACCAATTAGAGCAGGGACAGCTGAGGGGGGGGTCTCCATCAAGCTGCTAACCACTCAGGGGAGCTCATTACAGGAGGCTCCGCCTGCTGACACCACCATCAGCACCACAAACATATGGTGTCGTGCGGCCGCCCCCAAATAGCAGATATGAACTTTTGAGCTTGCAGATCTGTTATATTCCCCCACTAGATGTGAAATAGGGCTGAAGTGGTTAATTCATTTCCACTTCCTAGAAATGTAGTGGAGTGAACGCAAGTATAAAACAATTACTCAATTAACCCATTTAGACATGAGGCCGATTCTAAAAACCTCTTCTAAAACGGACCAGGGGTCCGTGGACCACCGGTTGAAAACCCATGATCTAAACTTTAGATCATGGGTTTTCAACCGGTGGTCTTTTGAGTAATTGTTTTATACTTACGTTCACTCCACTACATTTCTAGGAAGTGGAAATGAATTAACCACTTCAGCCCTATTTCACATCTAGTGGGGGAATATAACAGATCTCCAAGCTCAAAGGTCTAGAGGAAGGACTGGCAGTCCGCTGGATGTGAAGCCCATGCTGGCTGCAGAACAATTACCATGCCATTGATTACAATGGAGAATTGACTGGATTTTACACTTGATTTTATTACCTTGGTAATCATTGGCAGGGCTTCTGCTGGTTATGCTGAGTGAAGACCTGCCCTCACTAGCCTGGCTTGTCCGACAAATATGAGGGCAATTAAACCTTTCTGGAACCAGGCTACGCCCTCGCTGCCCTTCCAGCCAATATAGCATGTGTTTCTGGTAGCTTTTCGGGGACCAGAAGTTCCAAGACGGTGGATTTGAATTCGCAGGAAAAAGTGGCTTCAAAACGGGTCACATGACGGCTCCCTTATTGAATGAGATGGGTGGAATTTCTCAGAGACTCTGTGGTGGATGAAAGTTATTCAATCAAAGTGTCGGTGCAAGAAATTAAATTGGCTTCAGGCTATGCAGAGTCACACACTCGCACCGTTGTTTCCGCTTCATTTAACGGCTCCTTAATATTCACACCGGCCGTCATAAATGCAGTATAACTTGGTGAAAGAAACTGTCACACTATTTTCAGTTGAACATTTTTTGAGGTGTGAATTATCCTCAAGCTGAGTGAATACACATTACATGGCAGGTTATGTCAGCATGGTGGCAAAAGGAATTCAATGTCGCAGTGGTTTAGTCATGCTGAGACTGACATGCAGGGTTCCTAATCGTCCCTTGAAATGAAAAATTGTCCCTTATTTGTAAACTAAAAGACGTGTGCTTTATTGGACTGATTTATTGGACACACTTTGTCCTTTATTTTTGGGGAATAAATCAGACATCTGACAAGTTCAAACGATGTACATAATGAGGAATGTTTTTGAATAATTTGAACAACGCACACAATGGGGTACAGCACAAAACATTTTCAGATGGGGTCTGTAGCCAAATATTGTACCTATTAATGTGGGGGTCCTTGTCATGATACCTCTCTCTCTCTCTCTCTCTCTCTCTCTCTCTCTCTCTCTCTCTCTCTCTCTCTCTCTCTCTCTCTCTCTCTCTCTCTCTCTCTCTCTGTGTGCATAGTGACGAGCATGTTAATAAAGATGGTTGTTAAACAGGGAATTGCAAATCAGTGGAAATTGATTGGATCTGTCCAGACACTGATTGATTACCAGACTGCTCCCACGAATAGAGGTGGGGTGGGGGTAGTTGACAGAGGACAGAGTTGTGTGTCTAAAATGGCTGATCTACAAGCTCCCAATAGAGTACAGTGCTAGTATAGTCATTAGCGGTAATGGACAAAGTGTATTATAGTAAATATTCAATATTTAACCCTTTTTGTGCCTATCCCGAACAAGTTTGGCTTTATTTCAATCCAATACAATATTTTATTTGCTATTTTACTTACCCCGAGCTGCTTGGAGCAACGTGGGTGGTCCTTGCTCGTCCAGCGCTTACCAACGAGAGACGCTAGATGGTCCGACGATTTATTCCATTGAAAATGGTTTAAAATAAAGTTTAGAGCCCCCCAAAAAAACCTCAATCTATACTGTCGGCGGCGCGACGTATTCCGGGGTGCCTATCCCGAAGTAGTCCGGGATATTTAATAAAATTAATTATTTAATCGGAGGCCTCAACAAAGCCCCGGTCTAAACGTCCATCCATGGTCCGGGCCAACACTCGGCCATACACGGGCCGTAGTCGCGCTAACGGCCGCATCGCGCCGCCCACTCCAATAATAAATCACATCTTTAGACAGGATTTTCTCCGGATTGTGTTCCCAGACCCAAAGAGAAAGTTTTTTGCGACTGAAATAGCTTTAGATCGGGCTTCTAAAGGGGTTAGCATTTTGGCTATGTGTCAGCTAGCTTCCTCCTCTCGTCCCACATAGCATTGGCTGGAGTGAAATCCCAAGGCACTTGGGACAGTGTCGACGGAAGCTAGAGCGAAGGTCTATAGAGAGATTTCTGGCACTCTAGCGGCCACTTGTGGCCCGGGGCAATGTATGAGTTAAAAGTACAAATTACGAAGTAAATTTCATGAATCATCAGATGCTCTTAGACAGTAGGCCTCAACAACTAGGGCTGTAACGATATAGTAACTGAATCGAAAAAATGTTTTTAATTTTAAATGAGCTACTATATCGATATGCAAAAGAAAATATCGTACCGTTTGGCTCTGTATATCGTATGGTATCGTTTTCATTGCAAATAATCGGTATCGAATCGTTTTACAATGCAAATAAGCAATTGTATGGAAAAGTATTTGTGTCTTGTATTTAGCAATTTTAAAAGGAAAAAATAAAAAGAGGGGTCTAATTACTTTTCCATTCCATACTCTTGGTCTATCGATAAATGTGTGAAATCTCTGTGTTCATGTCAAGGTGCAGGTTTGTCATACTATGTATTGTCATATGTCCATGTATTTGCTAAAGAATCACAGTTTACTTATTTACATCCATATAATAGATTTTTCCATTAAAAAACCTACTCTATTGACACGTTTCACACAGATTTAATGTCTTTGCAATTTTAAATCATTGAATCGTATCGCCATGAATGAACCAATATCGTCCATGTATCGTATTGTCAACCATGTATCGTGATGCATATCGTAACGTTGTTCAGATGTATCGTTACACCCCTATCAACAACCTATGGGGTATAAACGGTGGATAAACAAGGCCTTAATGTGGCACTTAAGGACACAACCCTGCAGGAAGATGATTATTATTCTGTTTTCAACTTGACTGAGGGAAGCGGTGGATTTGGCTACACAGGGGTCACACAGGGGTCAAGGGTCACTAGGGGCCGGGGCCCCTGGTCGGGGGCCAGTGATAGACACATACAGAGTCATAGCCACCCATAATTGTTACATGAGCTCTTAGTGAAATGCATAAAAGATGGAGTGCGGGGAGGACGGACCCCCGGCCAGGCGATGTCCACTCATTACTGTGGCCCCCAGGAGCTGAGCAAAGGGGCAGGGGTCACGGGGTCACCGACAGCCAATCGGATCAGCTGACACTGATTAAAAAAGGTCATCAAAGTTCAGCGGCAGCATCTCCGGTCTTAATGAGGACCCAGGTGAGTGGAAGGGGGGGGAGGGGTGGTGACTTAATGTTAGCCTGGAATCCGGATGGAGGCGCACGCTCAGCGTGAGAAGTGAAGAGAGAGAAAAGAATATAGATATATATGCTGAACAGAGCGAATCAGTCTGGATTCCAGCCTAACTTAGGATTGCTGCCGGGTGGAAACCTTGTATGTCCAAAATCAAATAGTGAAAATAGCTGATCTTGTGAGCTATCACTTTTGTGCCGCACTCTGGTTTGACAAAGCAGAGCATGAATTTACAAAAAGAAAACATGGAAAGTTGAAATATGGAGATAACAGATAAGAGGGTTCTGCCTGACAGCAATATTCAGCAATGACCGGATTTTTTAATGCACCACAATGCCATTTAGAAAAGATTGTGGTTTCGGTGATGGTTAAAGCTGGCCATACACTAGCCGATAATCGGGCCCGACTGAATCGGGTAGAATTAAACACTACAGGATCATTTTTTCAGATTCTCTGGCCAGATAATCTAAATGGGCTCACACTAGCCGTTTTGAACAGTCGGGCGCACCGCACGCTACAGGATTCTATCCCGATTGAGTCGGGCCCAAACACAGCAATAATACATAATATAATGAATACAAGATGCCACAGGGCTGTTCTGAGAGCTGTGCTTTGCAACACGCACGCACACGCACATACAAACACATGACGTTATCCACTGACTACAACACCGCCTCACGCAACGGAAAAAAAAAGCTTCAATATGGAAGTTGTGTCCTATTTTGATGATAAGAGTTCACTTTGACACGTTTCATGTACATCCAGCTCTGACATCCCCTCTCTCCCTCTCTCTCCTGCGCTAAAGTGCCGCTCCGTCCTTCTCATGGTGCCTGCTTTATGATTAGTCGTATGACTGTGTCGCGCACCCAGAACAAGATTTCCAAGACCAAACTGTGTCTGTCCCGTGCCACGTTGTAAGCTTGTAGATCAGGATGGGCGTGTACTTAGATGGGATTTATGGTTCTTTGAAGTGAACCGGATCTCTGGGATCCGTTCCTTTCAAAGAGCCGTTCAAAAGACTGTCTCATTAGTTACTTTGTAGATTTTGATATAATTACAAATAATTTCAACCCTATATACATTTATTTCTGCCATATATAGGTAGGCCTAGTTTTTGTTGCATTGTGAGCTTGTAGATCGGCTATTTTCAAAAGATTTTTCTACATTTTATTCATTGGAAAATCTGTGAAACAGGACATTCTGCCTACTTTCTACTATTGGTACTCTGAGTAGCCAGGCTACATTAATTAAATGTTGAATGATACCAATACGTTTGTACTTTTACTCAAGTATAGGTCTATTAACATTCCAAAAACCTCTACTTGTGGCAGAGTATTTCCACTTTGCAGTAGGCTATTTTCCCACCACTGTTCATTAGAAAGGAACGGCTCCCTACTGCGAACCGGATCCCATCGTTCATTTCAAAGAGTCGTTCAAAATACTCGATTCGTTCGCGAACGTCCCACCTACTTGCAAGGGATGTGTAGACTACTGCTCGCGGTCTTTCTTCTGTTTGTTGTTTGATATGCGCTGCCGTTGAGTTTTAATTTAAATCCCAATCATTCATGATACAACCTGATGGACGGACGGACGCTATGAAAAGTGTGTCTGTGTGCGGGCGCGCGTGTGTGTGTGTGCGTGTGTATGTGTGTGTGTGAGTGAGTCAGAGGGAGAGGTGGAGAGAAAAAAAAGAGATGGATCTGTCACTCAGTCAGATGTATGCTCAGAGACTTGCATCTATCAGCGGCTGCTGCTGTACCTATTTTCTCTCAGTCCCCTGCTACCCTTCCAGTCTTCCAGACCAGTTCTGATCCAGGAAAATATCAAACATGTTTGAAAAGAGTCGGGCTACCCCCGATCGTCCTCCGAGCCACTCGGCTGGGCTCCGAGTGGATCTGTGAGACCTCACGCTAGACGACGTTCATGCCCGATTGTCGGGCCCGTTTCAGTCGGTGGCAGCCCGATTCTCGGGGGGGTAATTAAATAGCCCGATTATCGGTTAGTGTGCGGCCAGCTTAAGTGATATCTTTCTTGTTATAAGAGTTAAATAGATCTATATTGTGACATTGCTATAGAGTGTCCGTTAAGTAACAGTGTTAAACAGCTCGATATTCTGACAGCTAGCGGTGGCTTTAGAGATGCCGGTGTTCTGTGACAAATCGTCCCGTAACTCCCCTCCTTCCTCCATTAGCTGCAGCTTGTTCCAAACAGGCTGACCACAATCAATCATCACCATCAAATCATTTTACTGACTGTCTAACTGTATGTCATCGTCTGGCTCCAACACACACACACACGCACGCACGCACGCACGCACGCACGCACGCACGCACGCGCGCGCGCACGCACGCACGCACGCAAACGCGCACACACTCTCCTCAAAGGGTAAGACAAGGTAAGATGTTTACCTTTAGACAGCATACGTGTTCCAAGGGTCCTGTCCCCCATAAAGCAAGCCTGGTAATCCACAATATACAGCCCACCACCACGTCACAAATAATGCTCTGTCAGTGGGTGACAAATGTACGGAGCCAGCGGTCCGCTCTGCGCTGCCTTCTGCTTGCCGGCACCAAGACCAATATGTCTGGTGTCAAGTTCACAGGCAGACAGACAGGCAGGCAGATAGACAGACAGGTAGCTGGTTAAATTAATCATAGCCCACAGTACACCGTCTACCTCTGCAGATAGGGTTCCATCATGACTCTACTGTTTCACAAGCCTTTGAAACTCTCTCTCTTTCTCTCTCTCTCTCTCTCTCTCTCTCTCTCTCTCTCTTTCTGGAGTAAACAACACAGCAGGTCTTTGCTCAAGCAGCTGAACCGTCACATTCACAACACTCTTTACTAGGAAACAAACACGCTACAGTGAAGGAGGCTCTAAATTCCCTACAGACAGCGAGTTGGATACATTCACACCTGCTACTTGCGCATGCCTTTTATTTTTGTTTTGTTACATTCACGAGTGGATTTTCTAGTTTCAATAATTAATGGTATTGTTCAGAATGTTTTTATTTATTTATTTCAGTATTTGGGGGACAATTTGAGAAATTCAGAATATGTCCATACTTGTACATTTCCACTAAAAACTACATATCCCATAGCCTGCCGGGACCGCAACCACGTCTACAGATCCCATAGCCTGCAAGGACTGTGACAATTGTGCAGTGCTGCAATACAAACATCACTTTTGGGTAAAAAAAAAAAAAAGTACAAAACAAAACAAAAGACGCAACACTCAAATTGACTAAATGTACTTGCTTTCCAACACTTAAATATACAGTACGGAGAGAAGAATTGAAACTTTAGGACAACCACTCCATAACCAAAAACGCAATTCAGGTTTACAATGACTTTATCCACCCTCTTCATCCATCCGTTTAGCCATTACCATCAGGCAGGAGGCTTTTATAGTATACCATTAACTAAAAAGAAGGGATCCAGGAATAGACACAAATGTTTTCACATACAGTAGTGGATTTGTGTGGTTTAGAGAACATTCATTCAGAGTGAATCTGAGTCCAGAGGAAAAAACGTAATGTGTGTGAAAATAACAGAGACGGAAAATGTTTGACAGCCAAATGATACAACGTCAATGTGCTTGTGTGTGTGTGTGTGTGTGTGTGTGTGTGTGTGTGTGTGTGTGTGTGTGTGTGTGCGTGCGGTTGTCATTCAACAACCATGGTGGGAGAGCAGAAGTACTCACATTTTTTACTTACATTAATAAGTAAAAAAAAATCACACCCGTGTGAACTGAGCGGTGGTCGTGGAGGCTGTGCAACAGCACTACTGGGTGGGTGCAGCGGGTTAGTGTGCTTTACAATGCTGTAGTTTCTTCACACACTCTAATTTATTTGACCCTAAAACATTCAGTTTGTTAATAATAATAATAATAATAATACTTGACCACACATGCTGACCCACCCTTCCCCCCTGTGTGTGTGTGTGTGTGTGTGTGTGTGTGTGTGTGTGTGTGTGTGTGTGTGTGTGAGAACAACAGCGCCCCTCCCTTAACATGTGTGGTCAGAAAAGGTACTGCAGGCTTGAGGCTACATACACAGACGGACGGCCGGACGGCCGGCCGGACGGACGCATACACACACGGCCACGTATAGGAGACGGTGTGACCACCGCTCAAAAAAAGCAATACCACAACATAAAAGCAGATTTACAAGCACACACGACATGTCACAATGTGACACGCTGCGAGCTTGTAGATATACAAGTATGAAATGGGGCACTTGGTTAATGTATGTTTTGTAATAAATATTCAAAGAAACTTATGACTGAAGTTTTCAAATAATTGTAGTGGAGTAAAGTACAAGGAAGATAATGGAAATACTCAAGTAAAGGAAAGTATACCTCGAAATGTTACTTAACAATGATAGTTGAGTAAATGTACCCAATATATGAACATACAGATACTTTCCACCACTGACAACCCAACACATTGACTGTGTAGTTCAGTATTATTAAACACGCACGCACGCACAGTCGCACACACACACACACACACACACACACACACACATACACACACACACACACACACACACACACATTCCTGCAAAGCTGTGGCTAGCCGAGCCTGGGGATTTGAATTACAGACCCTGGGAGTTTTCTCCACGCTGATTGGCCAATGCTGACTAAGGCTTCCCCAGCTGTACTCCTATAGCCACTAATTTTAGCCCTCGCTGTAGTGAAGTCACCGCATGGAACCATTCATACCAGCCATGGACTGACATGTATGGCTCCACTGTCACTCATTATCGTCGCTGACGGACACAAATCTGCTATTTCCGTATTTCAACCTCTTATGTTTATTTTTTTGCGTTGCCAGCCGCTCCAACAAGTGAGCGAGTGTGTTTGTCCTGTCTGTATGAGCACTTGGCCACAGACCCCCCATCTGAACATATATTTTGCCAGGGAGTCCCCAATCCCCAAGATTTTAGTTGTTAAAATGTTTAAAAAATATTCAAAAACTACGATAGAAATAGATCTACAAGCTCATATCGTGTTGCGGTGCAACGTGCTGTGAGCTTGTAGATCGCTTGTTTTTGAATAGCTGATGTATATAGGGTTAAATTAGTGAAACAGATTTAAAAATGTTATGCTATTTAAAGCTATACTGTGTAAGTTGCTCAACTAGTGGTCAGTAGCGGTATAGCAAACCGCGGTCGCGTCTGCTTTTTTCGGCCGTTTTTCGCCGCGGACCGGGCCTTCAGACCACCGCGTCCGCCTCGCCTCGCCGAGACGCTTTCAATGAGGTCTCCCTCTACGAGCAGCGGTTGGGGAGTTACATGCTAGACTCCTAGACCAGTGTAAACACTGCAGTGTACTTCCTGAAGAGCTCGGCAGTGTATGATCTGGGCTGTGATTGGCCGGTAGGGAGACACGTGTACAGAATGATGCAGATGACGTAATTTTGCCGGGAAAAACAGGCCCGGTCACGGCCACCAGGGCTCAGTAGAACACATATAAAGAAAAGGCTTTGGGGGCTGAAATTAACAGAGTGGGTGTTCTAAAACTTTAGCGATTTAATAATTAGGACAATTTTAAGATTTGTTTTATTAAAAAAGTTACATAGTATAACTTTAAACTATTTTTCTGGGTACCCCATTGGAACAATTACCCCCTCAAGGCCCCCTGATTTGTGCCCAGACCCCACTTTGAGAACCGCTGTCGTAAGGCATTCCGGCATGCCAACTGTAACACAAACACTATCATAACCGCGCGCACCACAATACTTTCGAAAGAAAAGCACAGAGTGAGAAAAATAAACAAATCTTCCAAATCCTTCCATCTGCATTGCGGTCTACAGGCAACATTTTTGTACCAGATTAAAATAAGAACACGCTCTGTGATTACATAACAAAAAAGAAATGTTTTACCCACTGGAGTTATCAGCCACTGGGGTAGTGCGTTATACCTGCAGTAACACATTGTCCTTCTAATGTCTTTTCTGTTTTTCTGCTATTGTGGGGAAAGCTTTTCCCCCCAAAACTTCCCTGTCTACCAAAACAAACAGTGAAAAGACCAAAATACAGAGAGAGGGCAGTGTGTGTCTGCAGGTAAACACTACCACACTACTCCAGTGGCTGATAACTTACTTACTTACTTACTTTTTTTTATTGTGTATCTCTGTAACTCTGCAACTGTAGAGCTTACTTTTTTTCTGTGTATCTCTGTAAAGCACTCTGTGCATTCGTGCTGTGATGTGTGCTATATAAATAAAGGTCATTCATTCATTCATTCATTCATGATAACTGCTGGAGGTATGATGGGTAAAAAAATCACACTGTGAACTGAGCGGTGGTGTGTGTGTGTGTGTGTGTGTGTGTGTGTGTGTGTGTGTGTGTGCAACAGCGCCCCTCCCTTAACATGTGTGGTCAGAAAAGGTTACTGCAGGCTACAGACCCGGAGACAGACAGACATACAGACAGACAGACAGACAGACAGACAGACAGACCCACACACACGGCCACGTATAGGAGCGTTGTGACCACCGCTCAAAAAGGGAAATGATGAGTATAAAATATATTGAGCGCAGGAAGTCATGACGTAGCTAGTTCAGGAGGGGCGAGCTAAGGGTTGACAGCGCGCCGGGGGGGTGGGGGCCAGCGGCCTCAGCCCCCCCCTTTTACCCAGAGTACATTAGACCTAGCTGCACAGCTATAGTCAGTTGCTAAGCTCAACGCTGCAGGACTCACACAGGTGCCACACCTGTTGCTGCTGGAAGCTGTGCTGCTGCCCATGCACCGCTCCGAGAGGGTGCCTAACTTGGCTGAGTATTTCTGGCTGTTCCTGCTATCTACTATTGCTTATTTCATGTTCTTAGCTGCCAAACTAACTTAGTTAAGAAGCTGTGTTCTGGCCAGGTTGTATGGGAAGGTTGAGGTTGTTATTCTGGTAATCACTGAATGCTAGAAGCTGTGTGCTTGGCCAAGTCGCATGGGTAGTTTTGAGATTGTTATTCGGGTAATCGCTGAATTCTAAAGTTTCAAGGTCCATATTGTCTTGCTAAAGTTGCTGGTGCCCCAGCTGAATTCTGTACTTCAGTCATGTTGCTAAAGCTAATCTAAAGGTGCTAAGGGCTTGCTAACATGGCTAAATGTAAACTCAGGATCATAGAAAGTGGGCTGTGGCTACGGGCTAAATGCTAACTTATTTGTGCCCCGGTGGGCCTTTACTGGGCTACCATGAGTTAAGGTAATCTCAGTCGCTGGGTTTGTCGATGATAGCGACAGTGTTTTTGCGACTGCACGGGCCGTATCGGCTAGCATGGAGCAACAGGTTCAATGTATAGTCAGCCAAGAGCTAGCCGGTGGCTATTGCTAGCCGGCTACTCCGGTAAGGATGCTGTTAGCTGGTAAAACAACGTGCTAGCCATGTTAAGGCATAGAGCGGCGGCCCCTCGTGATAACGTGGCCCCGTAGCAAGTATGAAACACGCTAGGAGGATTCAGTTTGTAGGTTGTTGTAGGTATCGGCAGCATTCACCTAGCATCCGAGCTAGCCGAGTTCATGTCAAGCGGTGGTTTACGGCATGACGTCGTCAGCGCATACTAAACGCTGGGGATGGGATATGTAGTTCGCTAGCATGTCAAGCCAGCTGGATTCCCTGCTACAGTCTAATGTGGCAGTCGTTTGTTGCTAATGCTAATTTAAGGTGCTTATGGGTTTCGCTAACGTTGCTAAAGATTAGCGGCTGTCCAGGCTGGATTCAAGGCAAGGATTATGGCATAAAGGTTGGGTTCGTTGTTGTGGTAAACACGGCCGAGGTCTACTTCTAACTACTGCTTCATCAAGGTAATGGTGCTCTTTCCAGCTGAGTTTGCATACTACAGATCGAGACGGGAGCAGTTGCGGCTCCTGGCTAACGTTAAAATAACTTCAGTGTGCTTGGCTTGCTTGCGACCGTTCGCTAAGGTTAACTCAGTTGCTTGTGCTTATCGGGAACAGTGGTGTATTTGTCGGGAACAGTGGCGTATTGGTGTATTTTGTCAGCCGTATCTGCTACTGTTGAGCAGCGTTCCTTCCTTGCAGTCAGCCAGGGGCTAGCTTTGCTTGTTGTAAGCCGGCTAGCTTTAACTAATGTAAGGATAGCTGCTAGTTGGTAAAACAGCTTGCTAGCCATGTTCTAGGCGCAAGTATGGCCCCGTCTGAAAACGTTGCCTCTATAAACAGCTGCTGCTTATGAGGTGCTAGTTGCTATACTTAGCAGCTACTAAATGGTTCCTGTTGCTTGTATGTCTGCGTGGGCTCCTGGAAGGAGGAAAACCCGCAAGCTCATGGGTGCCACAGTTTACGTGCAAACAATGTTTTTGCGTCCGCTAACGCTAGGCGTGCTGTCGGTCTTGACGTCACCAGTTGAACTCGCTAGTGCATGCAGGGAATCGTAGTCTTCTCTAAATGCTCGGTAGCTCCAGCTAAATATTCTCTTCAGTTTCAGCATCCATCAGCTGCAGCTCATCAGCTTCAGATACTAAATTATTCGTATCATTACAGCTCCAGGCTAGAGCACTTCTGGTCCGTAAGGTTATAGTATTGGGTCACATAGCTCACTGTATGTTCTAGTAGTGTTTCCGTAGCTGCTGCACTCGGCTTCAGTGCTGGTTTACAGCTCACGCTCAAGCTGCTACATGACTGTTGTAACATCATGCGCATATCCAGGATTTCTCCTTATCCGTGGTGCCGCTATCTTGGAGGCTAAAATGGGCACATTATGGTGCTAGTGGCTCTTGCTGCCGCTGCTTCAGTCAGATACTAATGTCTCCTATAGTTTCAGCTATTGGTAGCTCCACTCAACCTGCGGCGGCGTGCTAGCATAACTGCTAATAATTACAGCTAAGGCTGATGCTTGGCTGCATCATGTTTTCTTTCAGCTCATGCTAAAGCTAATACTTGTTGGTTGCTAACATTCTGTTATTATTTCAGCAAGGTATTGTTTCTACTGCATGTCAAGCTGTTACCAGGGTGTTGAGTGTTTCTGCTAACATGTTGTCATTTCTGCTCCAGTATGGCAGCTCCAGGCTAAAGCGGCACAGGTTCCACTAATCGTGTTTTACTTTATAGCTTCTTGCTGCGGCTGCTACATGTCTAACTGCTAACATAATTTCTATCCTTTCAGCTCGTGCTGGAGCTGCTGCATAGCTGCTACTACAGCAGGTCGCCATAGCAGCATGGCGCTGCAGCTGCTGAGGTTTTCTGCTAACATATTTATCATTACAGCTCCAGGCCGGAGCTGCGGCATGCCCCCTGCCACGGCATCAGGTTAGCATTGCAGCTTTATGCTAAAGCGGCTACATGTTCCACTAAATCGCGTTTTTCTTTATAGCTTCGGGCCACGGCTGCTACATGTTGCTGCTAACATCTTGTTTGTCCTTTCAGCTTCTTGCTGGAGCTGCTGCATAGCGGTTGCTACAGCATGTCATCATGGCAGCGTCGCGCTGCAGCGGCTGAGTGTTTTCTGCTAACATGTTTATCTTTATAGTTTCGTCCACTACTGTATAATTCCATGAGACCAGTCAGGAGTCGGTTAGCACTGGAGAGGGCCAACTGCAGCTTCCGCTACCTCTGCCGCTACCATGAGCTGCCAGCCTGCCCGCCCGCCCGCCTGCCTGCCCGCCCGCCTGCCTGCACGCGCCATATTCAGCAGACGGAAGTGGCCTACCGCCAGCCCGCCTGCCTGCCTTCCCGCCTGCCTGCCTTCCCACCTGCCTGTCGGCCCCCCGTCCGGCTGCCCGTCCACCTGCTACAGCATCAGTTAATGCTATTACTGCTGCTACCATGAGCATGAACCAGCGCTGCGTCGTGCTGGAAGCCGTGGTGCCGGCCCATCTTCCGGGGGCGCTGTCAGGCTGTGACCGTCGTCGCCACCGCCAGGTCGCAAGGGAACATGGGAAGCTGCAGTTTCAGCACCAGCGGTGGGAACTCCTTTCCCAGATGCGCTGAGGAGCCACACTCTAGCAGGTAAATAGCAACGCATTTGCTCGTTCGATTCCGTGAGCGTTCAGCCGCTCTCTAAGCTTGCTAATAATAGGCAATCATAGTTACATAGCAGCGACTTACTTGTACTGAATATTGGGCTTTAGCCGCTCTCTAGGCTTGCATAGCTTGCCTTAAAAGGTCAAGTCGTGTATCTCGTGGAGATTCTTATTTATGCAGCAGCAGACTCTGCAGCAGAGCGCTCTGTGGGCTGCGAAAATTTCTCGGTGATCCTAAAGTCAGCGACCCTAGGCGTGGTTTCATTGTTATGGTCAGCTAAAGCTAAGATTGTATTTTCCGCAGCAAGCACATGCGGTCACCAAGGCCAGGCTTAAGATGTGACTAGCACATGGCCTCTGAAGACTGCAGCTCGCAGTCAAAATCAGGGAAGGTACACCAGTGTCAGTCGCAGAACTAACTCTCCCTTCTGTCCTTTCATGTCCATGCTGAACACCGGGCTGTCTGCCCGACGTCCTCGTCACACGAACCCCGGAGAGAGCTGCCAGATTTGCGGCCCGATCCTGCACGCCCAGCTATCAAGCACACACAACACAGGACTGACCGAAGCGTGATGGTTCCAAGCTGGAGTTGGACGCGCTTCAGTTAACGCTTCTGCTGCTGATGCTAATAGTGCTGCAGGCACTATTAGCAGGGTTGTTCCATAGGGTTTCACTATGCTGCTTCTGCTGCGTTTACCAGGGGCATGTGCCCCCGATAGGTTGTGTGCTCAATTGCTGCTGCTGCTGCTGCGTTTAATCGGGGCACCCGCCCCTGATAGGTTGCACGTTTACGTGCTGCTCTGTTGCGCTTCACAAAAAAGAGAAGTGACCGAACCAGCGGTCGATTAAAGACTGATTGCGTCAAGCTGAGAGTAATCAGGGCGCTTCAGGCGGAGCCATGTATACTGTGGGAGGTTTTCTTCCCTAGCAAAGCAAGGTGGTCGGGGGTGGTAGAATATTAAAAAGGGCTGCATAATCATGTATAAAAAATATAAATGCATAAAAATAAAAAATAATAAAAAAAATTAAATGTATATAAATTAATAAAGTATTCTGGGTGCTGGGCGCAATGTTTTTGTATGCTTAGATAGGTTAGTTTAGTTATATGCGCTTCTGGTCACAGCAGTGTCCAAGCTGTTAGGCCCGCGGAAACAAATCATCCTCACCGATGATTAGGAGCCTTATGGATTCTAAAGCATTGCGTGTTTTGGGGAGGGACCCGCGTGGGTCCTTTCTTTGGGGGTATCGGATCATGTGTCCACGGAGAGCTTAATTCACGATATAACGTTATATATATCGTGACCCGCGGTACACTGATCCGATGGTAGAATCCATATGCCACTCCTAGGTTCCGCTTGAAGTTTAGATAGTGCTGCATTTATCCATGCTTGCTGCTTATTTCATTATGCTATCTGCTGCTCATGTCATTAGTTGCTGCTGTATTTGCTGCTTATCTCTATGTGCTATATTGCTGCTTGTATGCTTCATTCTTGTCAATAAAGCCCATTCAACCTAATGGTCGTCCCTCCTGAAATTGAGCGCAGGAAGTCATGACGTAGCTAGTTCAGGAGGGGCGAGCTAAGGGTTGACAGCGCGCCGGGGGGGTGGGGGCCAGCGGCCTCAGCCCCCCCCTTTTACCCAGAGTACATTAGACCTAGCTGCACAGCTATAGTCAGTTGCTAAGCTCAACGCTGCCCCACCGCCATCCCCAGCGTCCACCTCAATGGATTATGCTTATCCCCGCTGGGGGTATCGGATCATGTGTCCACGGAGAGCTTAATTCACGATATAACGTTATATATATCGTGACCCGCGGTACACTGATCCGATGGTAGAATCCATATGCCACTCCTAGGTTCCGCTTGAAGTTTAGATAGTGCTGCATTTATCCATGCTTGCTGCTTATTTCATTATGCTATCTGCTGCTCATGTCATTAGTTGCTGCTGTATTTGCTGCTTATCTCTATGTGCTATATTGCTGCTTGTATGCTTCATTCTTGTCAATAAAGCCCATTCAACCTAATGGTCGTCCCTCCTGAAATACAGGTATATACTTTTTGTTATGAAAACACTAGTCAAAGTTACATACTATGCCTTTAAAATAAGAACATTATGTAAACACACTTAACCACTTATTTTGGCAAAAGATTTCCCCACATTAACAGAAAACAGAAAATACACCAGTATAGAGCCCTGAGGGACTCCGGTCAACCATATGTGTGGTTAACTTCCTCAACAATGTGTTCAACACAGCCAACATAAAACAGCCTCATCACGGTGCGGGTGTACAAACGGACACAAAGTTGACATGACCCATGCAGGGGGAACCAGCAGGTCTGAAGTCTTCCCCCCCCAGCTCACCTCCGTCAAGCCTGGGGAGATGTGGAGACCCCCGTCCCCCCAACCCCTCCTTACCTTATGGTCCGCACCGAGATGCAGTACTTCCACATTAGATTCCACATGGCCCTGACATCGCCCTATACAAGTTTTTTTACGACTTAAGTTTCTTTGTCAGAAGAAGGAGCGAGGTACACAGGAGTTCTTCTTTGGAGGAGCCCCAGGGCTGAAGCCTGTGAGCACCGACATCCAAACCATGACGCCACTCCTCCTTCTGACATCTCTCTCCCTCTCTCTCTCTGTCCCCCTCTCTCTCTCTCCCTCTCTTTCTCCTTCTCTCCCTCTCTCTCTCTCTTTCTCCTCAACCACAGGATCATGTCCTAAAATCTTGTTACGACCACTGAAGGGAAAATGAGTAATTTCCCCTCCTGAAAGGGGGTTGGGTTTCCACCGGCCGCAACTACTCCTGACTCCTGTCCTCTCTGGACTGAAGTCTCAGTCTCTAGTCTAGAGTGTCTCACTCTCTGGAGTGTCTCACTCTCTGGAGTGTCTCATTCTCTGGAGTGTCACTCTCTGGAGTGTCTCACTCTCTGGAGTGTCACTCCCTGGAGTGTCTCACTCACTGGAGTGTCTCTCTCTCTGGAGGTCTCTGGTGTCTCTCTCTCCCTCGAGTGGTTCTCAAACTTTTACATTTCAAGGACCAATCGTTACCAAGTAAGGTCAGCTGCTAAGTGGACTCCATTCACACACACACACACACACATGCACGCACACGCACACAAACACAAAACTCTCTTCTACTACCCTGTCATGCTACCACATGCTAACATTCCACCAGCTCTCTGGCGAACCCCTCCCTCGTTCAGCAGTGTCGCTTTCTGATCGACAACTACGTCATGGTGACTGTCCGGGACGGAGCTGACCGGAGGGATCACAGAGGTCAACCTGATCAACTTTGGCCACAGTTCCAAGTGTCAAGAGTCCCAACAGGCCAAGAGGTGATGACGAGACCAGGGATTCTCAAGAACGTTCTGGGTCCCCCCCAAAAGCAAATCTACAAGGTCACCACACGCATTGTGAAGTGTTCTGATCTTGTAGATCAGCTACTTGTGCTACTTTTGTGTGACACTGTAATATGATGAAGTATAGGGCATTAACTTAAGGAGGGGAAAAAAATGGAGATACAAGGTTTCTGCCCGACAGCAATTGTTTTAGTTATTTTGCGGACACGGCCCATGAGCAGACAGTGCTGCTGATACAGGAGCTTTTTATGGTCCATGTAAAAAAACAACAACAGGAAATCCTGTCACTTACAGTACTGAGTACACTAACCCTCCTTGTAATCTAAACTACAGTTTTCCAGACTCCTTATATTTCACTCCATCCAGTGTTGTTTTACGATGGTACATTAAATACTACTGAATGGCTGGGCCATAATGGCTTGGCCATAATAACTGGCAATTGTAAGTAATTATAGCTTGTAGTACTGAAATATTATAATGTTGTAATATATTATGCTGACAAACACATGCACGGATGCACGCACATGCACACAAACACACACACACACGCACACACACACACACACACACACACACACACACACACACACACACACACACACACACACACACACACACACACACACACACACACACACACACACACAGAGTAATGCAGAGCTCCTCACATGTTCATTAGATCTGCAAAATCTCTCTCTCTCTCTCTCTCTCTATCTGGCCTACATCTTGGCACAAACACTCAAAGTTTGTTGTACGCCCAGGGTCACATTGGCCAAGCTTCAAGGGACGCTTAATGAAATTAACTCATAAATAGCACCACTCACTTCACACTACGGTAGGTGTGATTTGTTTTACTTCTACTCATTCTGAATGAGTAAATCATTGCTGTCAGGCAGAAACCTCTTATTTCCATATTTAACTTTTTGTAATTTTTCGTAATTTAATGCTCTACTTGATCATACTACAGCATCACACAAAAGCATCACACAAATTTGAAACGTGGAGATACGAGGTTCTGCCCAACAGTGACAAAATATACTATTGGTCTGTAAAGGTCAAAATACATTTCTGATATACGAACCATCCAGAGCTCTCAGGTCATCTGGGAAAGGTCTGCTTTCTGTTCCTACAACCACAAATACATGTGGGGATTGGAAGCAGCATTTAGTTTTCATGCACAACATACATATATCTGGAACAAACTCCCAGAAAACTGCAGGTCTGCTGCCACTCTTATTTCTTTGAAATAGCAACTAAAGACCTTTCTGTTTGCCCCTGCCTTTGATTCTGCCTAATATTCGTAATGTAATGCCCTACTTGATCAGGGCATTAACAATTAAAAGTCAACAAGTAGACTGAGTCGACTTCATTACACAAGTCGACTCCCACCAGAGAAAGTCGAAAGTCGAAGTTGAAAAAAGAAATCCTTTGTATTATTTTCTATCATTATTTTTGCTCCATGTGTGCGTCTGTACAGCTTTCAAACAGTAGGATTGCTTATTGTCAAGGACGGAATGATCCAATATTACAGTGCTACATTACATTTGGTATAACATCGTTCTATTGTGAAAATAGCAGATCTACATGCTCACAACGCCTCGCGATGCGAGGCGTTGTGAGCATGTAGATCGGCTATTTTCACAATTTCTGCCTCTAATATTTGACAATTTGGCCGATGTGTAGTTTGTCATTTTAGAGGTATTAAAAAGTCCTTAAACTTGATCATGCTACAGCATCACACAAAAGCATCAAAAGTAGGGAGCCGTTCATTTGGCTGAATTGGCTCGCGACGCGGTGCGGCGACGCCGGCGCCGCGTTGCGGCGCGGCAATGTGCAGCTATCTAGGAAGCAAATTAAGACACTACAGTTTGATTTGATCATGGCTTAGACAATTATTAAGCGATTTCTATAATTAAAACGTCTCCATATTGCTTGGGAAGTCCACTTCCATGACAAATGACTGTATTATGTCCCTGTAAATATTTAAATGTTTGCTATTTTAAAATATAGCCAGGCCTTAGTAGCCAGTTGGTAAATCCTGGCTATACACCGCTAGGGAGGAGCGAGTTCATTGTTGCCTGCTTGGTTTTTTTAAGGTGTTGCATGAATAACATTAGTCAAGGTAGCTTAATTTACACACACGTTTTATAAAAAGGGTAAATACAAAATTGTGATCTCAACTGTCAGCAGAGCAATGTGGTGCCAGACCGTGCCACCTTGTGGATTCATGTTTCAACGAAAATATTTTAAATATGCATTGAGCCAAAAGAGCCAAATGAGCCAGTCTTTTGAACAGCTCTTTTAAGTGAGCCAGAGCCATGGCTCTGGCTCACTTCAAAGAGCCATAAATTGCATCTCTAGATTGATCACATGGCCCTCTGGTCCATGTGTTAAGAGGGGCGGAATAAGGGGCTGGCTAAGGGGCGGGGTTAGGACACAGCTGGGGAGCATCCCTCATCACCTACTGTACCGCCTCAAACATCACCATGACAACAGGGTGGCCAACATGGTGACGGGAATGGATCCAAACCCAGAACCCACATTGATTTCAGAACGAAACAATCATGTCGTCTCTGTCGGGTGGAAAGGACCAAAGGTCCAAAACTGTTACTTTTCAGGATTCAAAAAACAAAAAAGTAAAACTAGCTGATCTACAAGCTCAAAATGCAGTGAGCTTGCTGATCTGCTACTCAAGTTGCTTTTGTGTGACGCTGTATTATGATTATGAAGTGTTCATTTAGGAAAAAAACACCAAAATGTTTAGAACAGAGGTCTTCAACAGGGGGTCCTCAGAGTTACTAGTGGGGGTCCTCCAAATCTTTGTGTGATCATGTTTGATCACTTGAACCCTAGCATCCCTATTCTTAGTGGAACATTAGCCAAAAAATAGCAGATCTACAAGCTCACAATGCCTCGCGGCTATTTTTTGGCACAGAGGTTTGGTGTAGACTAGAGGGAAAAGAAGAGCAAACTAGTAGGTATTGACAGTTCAAGTGGCTAAATATATGACAATACACATTAATCCAACCTATACAATATGAAGTGGGGGTCCCTGCTTCATCTCTCTCAGAGCTAAGGGGTCCTTGGCCTGAAAACGTTGAAGACCCCTGGTTTAGAATATGGAGCTAGGAGATATCTGCCTGACATGATATCTGCCTGACATGATATACTATTCTCAATATGGGGAATGAAAAATAATAATAATAAAAAATAAAAACATAAACGGCTTCTAACTGCATTGTGTGAACGAATGTGACATGGTAGAGAATGTACAGTATTTGTTCTCTAGTGGAGCGTGGTCCGGAGTGTGTGTGTGTGTGTGTGTGTGTGTGTGTGTGTGTGTGTGTGTGTGTGTGTGTGTGAGTGTGTGTGTGTGTGTTTGTATGCTCTATGAATAAATATGGCCCCTCAAAGTGGCTGCAATGCATCAGCTATTCATTACAGCTCACCTCAGCTGGCCCCTATAGGGTGCCTCTTTCCCATTACAGATGGGCAATAGTACCACCCACACACACAAACGAGCCACTAAATTGCATCTATTGTTGTTGGTGGCATAATGGATGGATAATTAAGAGACGACAGTCTCATGGCAGCCATAAAGATACTGTACCAAAGCACACTGGTCAGCCATTAGATGCACCATATGGACTGACTGATGGGGGCTGGTATCCATAGCAAATAATACTAAATCCATAGTGTTCATTGAACACTCTGACAGAGGCAGTGGTGGAAAAAGTATTTTTCTTTACTTAAAGGGGTACTGTCACCTTAAGAAGTCATCTTAAAATATAAGTTAATATTTTTATGATGTAATTGTGGCAATGCGCAATTATAAGCCAATCAAATTAATTGACTGTACTTAGACTACTTACTGTACTGGTCAGCTATTGTTGGGGGGCGAGGGGCAGATTACACTGTGACATGAGTTTCAGACTATTTCAGACCGTTTTCAGAGAGACCACGTGACCTACTGTATCTTACTATTATAATTTCGGGGCGTGTCAGCGGGCCTTTAAAGACAGACAACATGACACACAAATCATGTTTTTGATGCAGTGACAAAATACTATTGGTCTGTAAAGGTCAAAATACATTTCTGATCTTGTACGATATCATGAACCATCCAGAGCTCTCAAGTCATCTGAGAAAGGTCTGTTTTCTGTTCCTACAACCACAAATACATGTGGGGGAGCAGCATTTAGTTTTCTAGCACCACATATCTGGAACAAACTCCCAGAAAACTGCAGGTCTCTATTTCTTTGAAATAGCAACTAAAGATGCACCGATATGGACATTCTTAGCCGATAACGATACTGATGTTTAACTCATTCATTGCCTTTTCAAAATGGCCGCCAAGTTCCTCACTGCCATTCCATGTCATTTTTAGTGCACGGTTCCGTGTACGCCCATGCCTAGATCCATGCACCATGTGTGTGCACGCTGTTCACAGCTTTCAAACAAAAAAATCCACTTGGAAATCCGTTCAGGCATTCATGAGATAGAAGCCATTATGTTTTCTTCAAATATAAACAAACATGTTTGAAAGATGTGGTTGGTATGGGGGTTAAACATACAATTTCACGATTGCGATCATGCCTACTACATTTTTGGAGGTCCAAAACATATTTTTGAATATATATATATATATATATATATATATATATATAAAAAGAAAAAAACTCGGGCCATGGCACTGGGGGTACTGTAATAACTCGGGAAACTCGGGAGGGGGCGGCAAATGAGTTAAAATAACAATTTAGCCGATAGATTTGTTTTTGGTGTTATTATTACCCCTTTGGGCCAGGGAAACAAATAAATCAACGTTATAAGAAATAAGCGTTCAGAATCTATTCTCTTGGTAGGCTGCAAATAACCAACACACCAACATAGCCAGTATAAAATGTATGCTTATCAACAACAGATAAATATCGGCTACTGCCATCGGTTAATGTCAGCGTTATTTGCCGATACCGATATTGACCGATAACGGCAAACATCGGCCGATACCGATGTGTGGGCGATATATCGGCGCACCCCTACTAAAGACCTTTCTGTTTGCCTCTGCCTTTGACTGAGTTACTTTTCTCTCTCTTCAGCACTGTAATTGTTGTTTTTTACGTATTTTTGTTTTACTCTATCCTAGTGTGATTTTATAATTGTGTTTCCTTTGCTTGATGTAATACATTTCTTATACAAATAAAATTGCCTTTTCAGGTCATGATACCAATTTCATCCATCCAGGAGAGAGAACTCATTCATCAGATTAAGTTTAATGGTGTTCCAGTTCCCAATTTTGTTTGCCCATTAATTTGTGTTATCTCCAATTTCAGTTGTTTACTGCCATTGCTAAAGAGCCCACGTGTGTTGCTCAATCCAAATGTCTGGAAAAGGAACGGGACCGCACGCACGCACGCACGCACGCACGCACGCACGCACGCACGCACACACACAGTTTGTGAGGTCACTGGCGTAACAATGGTGCTAACATTCAGAGTTGTTGACCTCGGCAGTGACAACTTCCATGTCAACCTCAGGACAAAGACCCTCTCCCTGGTGGGGACATAAACTTGCCACTTATAGTCACATGTTTATGACCTGGAGTCATAGACCATGGATATTCATAGTATGACTGTGTGTCCAATTGTCCCACACAGAGACACAACAAAGCATGTATTTAACCCTGTTGTACCATGTCGTTTTTAACATAATCACAACTTGATTTGATCACCCCTCACTGATAATCACTGAATTATTAACAAAAAATGCCTATTTTATACTGTCATAAAGTCATGAACTTTCACCAAAAAAAAACATTTGGGAAATTAATATATTTCTGAACGTTTGTGAATAAAAAAGAAATGCAATTCTTTTGAACGGGGAAGGCATGTTGAAAATTCAACTGTGGGCAACCCTTAGGCTTCAATGTAGCCTGACAGCGCATTGCGGGTTCGAGTCCTGTTCCCAAAGATCTTTGCTGCATGTCTCTCCTCATCTCTCTCTCTCCCTGTTTCCTATCCACCTCCACTATATCTATACATAAAGGCAACCCTAGGCTCTCTATTCAGGGACTGACATTTGGCAAAACATTTGGGAATAATCTTGACACATGTTAAAATCACGAATCTTCTCATATATGAGTGGCACACAATCTTTTCAAATGGGGGGGTCTCATATTGATACATATCAATGTCCTATAGACATTAAAATGTTTGAGAACCATTGATTCCCATGAAGAGTCACACTCTCAACACACACACACACACACACACACACACACACACACACACACACACACACACACACACACACACACACACACACACACACACACACACACACACACACACACACACAAAAATAGCCAAAAATTCGAGAGAAATAAGCAACCAGGTCTATGCAAACAAGCTCAAAAGAAGCAAATATCTACAGGGAAAAAAGGTAATATTGGAATACTTTTGAAACATTTTAACAACACAAATCTTGTATTTTCAGATGGGGGTCTGCGGACATGCATACATATACATTTGGGGGGGTCCTTGACATGAAATTGTGCGAGAACCAGTGGTTTAAACCCAAATAAGCAACTATACTTAAACAACTTTAGAAACAAGCCCCAAAAACCGCAACCCGCCACAACCAATATTTACGAGCGACTTTACAGAAAAACAATCCCAAAGTCTCCTATAATAAGCAGACCTGGCAACACCATCATCCTCAGCATCATCACAGTCAGTAATCCTACCTCTTATAGAGTCCGGGCTGCAGACAAAGGAAGTGCATATAATCCAAGCAGAACGACTTTAACTTCAGCATGTTCTCAGCCCCGTCAGACTAAAAACAACCTAAAGAAAACACAATGACATGAAAGCAGCATCGCTGGCTGGGTGGTCCCTCTACCCCAGGATATAGCACTTTAAAATAAAATGCATAAATAAGAGACAGCAGCATCTCTGGGACGGGACGGCTCACACTGTGAGGGGACGGAGGAGAGCCCTCCTCATCATCTCAGCACCTGGGTGCATGCTGGAGGGGGGGGCCTTGGGCCCTGGTGTGTGTGTGTGTGTGTGTGTGTGTGTGTGTGTGTGTGTGTGTGTGTGTGTGAGAGAGGGGGACAGGGGGAGGGGAGAGGTTGGGTTGAGGGGACCCTCTCCTCTCATTGGTGGAGAGACCCTCTGTTTTCCGACAGAAGTGGTCCTTAGTGTGATAGTCCTCTCTCTCTCTCTCTCTCTTGCTCTCTCACACACACACACACACACACACACACACACACACACACACACACACACACACACACACACACACACACACACACACACACACACACACACACACACACACACACACACACACACACACACACACACACACACACGTGTGTGATAGTTGGGGGAAACCTATGCCCTTCCCCCCACCAATTATAAAACAACACCATAAAATGCTAAGTGTTCTTTTAATCAGAGGTTCTCCAGCGAATTTTACATCAAGGACCCGGCATTTATATGCATTTGTCCCAGGACCCCCCCCCCCCCCCCCACACACACACACACACACACACACAAGATTTGTGTTGTTTAAAAAAATATTCCAAATGTTTCACTTTTTTTTCTTCAAGACTCGGAAATTCCAAAAGTATAGGCTATATAGTGAAAGTGGTAAAACTGATTTTGATGAGAAATAAACCCAATTGGATGGAGACCCCCTGGAACCCCCTCAAGGACCCCACTTTGAGACCACTGCTTTTTAAGTGGTGGACAAATACGGGTCCATTTGGTTACATCTGTATACAGAGTTCAATGAAGCACCAGGACTTGGCAGTGGATTGTCACTCCATCACAGCCAGGGGACAGGAGAGGAGGGTCCCACACACACACACACACACACACACACACACACACACACACACACACACACACACACACACACACACACACACACACACACACACACACACACACACACACACACACACACACACACACACACACACACACACACACAGGACAGTCCTAATTCTCTGTCTTCATCAGGAGCATAGCTACAGCTGCTGCCATTGTTTCATGTGTTGTGTGTGTGTGTGTGTGTGTGAGGGGTGGGGGGCTCACACAAAGACCACCGTCCCCCTCCCCCCACTCTGTCCGAATTTTTATCAAGCTCTGCACAGTCTGTGCCGCGATGAGAAGGCCTAATCACGACCTGCACATGGTGCTACCGCCCCCCTGGGGGGCCGCACGCACGCACACACACACACACACACACACACACACACACACACACACACACACACAGACAGACAGACAGACAGACAGACAGACAGACAGACATAACATTGCTTTTGCAAAGTAAACAATGTTTTCTCATACCAAAGAAGCCCCATTGAATTTAATTGAAAACAGAGAGAGAGAGGAATGAGAGAGAGAGAGAGAGAGAGAGAGAGAGAGAGAGAGAGAGAACTGGACCAAACAAGAATCTGACACTTGACACATTGGAAAGAAGAACCGAAAAGCAGAGAAAAGCAGAGAAAACTAAAATTCTATTTGACCCCTACAGACAGTGGAGTTCAACAGTGCAGAGCGCTGAACGCTTCACAACACATCGGAAACAGCAAAACTATTTTGTCAAGGCTGGCAATGTCTTGACTTGTTGTCAGTACACAGAGTCAGTTTATATCAGTGTTGACAGTCTCTCCGAGCCCTCTGCTCCCATCCAACACACAGTCATCCTCTCCTGTCAGTGTCACTGTGTGCTTGTGTGCGTGTGTGTATGTGCGCGTGCGTGCGTCACAGTCAGTAATGCAGATGTTATCCGTCACAGGGCATGACATCCACTCACACCCACTACACATCCACCAGAGCTGGAAAAAAGTTCTTACATCTATTATTCAACCACTTAAACCCCATATGGTTGAGCGGAGTACCTCAGGGTTCTATTCAAGTGTCTTTTCTGTTTTCTGTTATTGTGGGGAAGGCTTTCGCTGAAAATATTCCCTCTAATTACTCAAGTCTTACAATAAATAAAAAAAAGCTGTGGTGATAAAGGCACCCCATGTTTGTATAATGAGCCCTGATTGGTCCCTAACTACTTTTTACTACCAAAAATGTGCCGAGGGCAATTGTTTTTTGCAATGGAAGACTCGTCTGGTTTCCAGGCTACTATTGACGAGCCTTAGTAATTCATTTTCAATGAGAGGCAGTCGATTAGTTGAGACGCGCAGAAAAGTTGAAGTGCGGAGAGGCAAGCGGGCCGTGAAATTCTCGTGCTCGTTTCATGCGCGCGCCCTCGGGAGGACAAAACAACAATGATCGCGAACCCCGCTGCACCAAGCGAGAACTGCGTCAACAGTCCACCGTCTGAAGCGGCCCTATTGCCGTACATATTTATAACTTTCTAACTTAGTACGAGAAAAGAACGTCTTGTTTTGTTCACCTTGGTCTGCAGATCATAATGTATTCTAGCCAACCGATGTTAGACAGACTTTGGTAATAGCTGCTTGGGAATGACTCACTCACACACATACACTCTCTTCCTCCCTCAGTGGGTGCACCAGGTGCACTGCTTCATGTCCCCAGCTGTGAGCTGTCTGGGACTAATTGAGCCGAGAGAGAGAGAGAGAGAGAGAGAGAGAGAGAGAGAGAGAGAGAGAGAGAGAGAGAGAGAGAGAGAGAGAGAGAGAAAGGAGAGAGGGGGGGGAGAGCTGTATTTTATGTTAATGAAGTCCCAATCCATTTGACACCTGGGGAAGGACAGCTATAGGCCCACCCTTCTTCTTCTGACTGAGAGCTACTTTATTGAGCATTCATTGTGGATGACTTCTACTTTATTGACGCTTTAGTCAATAACTCAAGTCTGACTGAGCTTCATGGGACAGTGTGTCTGAGATCACCTCAGGCCAGCAGGCGCCCCCAAAACACGATGCTTTTCAAGCTTGTAGATCTGCTATTTTTGGAATTTGAATCCTGAAAAGGAACCGTTTCAGTTTCCTCCCAACAGAAACGATATGGTGTCAGTGTAATACACAGATAGAACATGAGTTGCAGTGTGTGTAGCCTCCAGGCTCACTGTCATAATGTTGACAGTGTTGTTGGTCCACAGAGAGACTAAACAATGACAAAACAAAACCGCAGTCAGTCAGTCATCAAAGCCACTGGAATGAGGCCTGTTTGATCACAAGCACTGTTAAAGACAAGTTAGTATGAGATGTTAGCTTCATGGGTCAAACGATGGTAAATTGAAGGCTCAGTGCTTCTCGGCACGGGGTCAAAGAGGTCTGAGGAGGGTCCGCAGCTAAAAGAGGCTCAGTTTAAACACTTAAACCCTATATTTTGCTTTCAGAAATGTCAAATATTTGCAAAAATCTACAAGCTCAAAACATTGGCCGTTCTTGTAGAATTCCGTATTAAAACTAATCTAACAACCACAATCTTCTTTTATGGGGGTTCGTAATAAATATCAATGTGGGGGTCCTTGACATGGACATGAGTGAGAACCACTGGTCTAGCTAAAGGCTCCAATTCTAGATGAGGCCTTGTTGACTTTGACATTTATGTAACATTTTCCACAATGTTCTGCTCTGTGTATGGTAATTTACTACGAATCTTTTGCGCACTTGCAGAGCATAACATCTCAGGTCACAGAAAGTGATAGGTCACTGCTTTTGGCCCAACACTCAGCAACTTTGTTTTGCTTTTTATATTGCTATGGGTTTCCTTGGTGGGAGACAAAGGGCAGAGAAGTGAATATGATTTAAGTAAAAAACAATCTGCTTCTTACTTTCTTTTTCTTTTGGGCTTTATTTATAGTTCTTACAGTAAAGACAGACAGGCAAAAGGGATAGAGAGATGGGGAGAGACATACAGCAAAGATCGTCGGGAATGGGACTCAAACCCGCGATGTGCTGTCAGGCTACATTGGAATCTAGGTCAGGGGTCTTCAACATTTTCAGGCGAAGGACCCCTTAGTTGAGAGAGAGATGAAGCAGGGACCCCCACAACGTTTTCAGAGATTCCATATAGTTTCATGGTTTGACAGCACAAACATCAATGTGTTTTGGATTCATGTCCATTTGTGTTTTCAGATATTTAACCACTTGAACCGTCAACATTTAATAAACTTGACCTTTCACTCTGTACTTGTCTGCTCTGTTTCCTCTCTACACCAAAGCTTTTTGCCGAAAATAGCTGATCTACAAGCTCACAACGCCTCGCAGCCGTGCGGCGTTGTGAGCTTGTAGATCTGCTATTTTTGGCTAAAGTTCTCAGAATATGCACGGATTGCACGCTAGAAAAAAACTTTCAATCACACAAAGATTTGGAGGACCCCCTGTTGTAACTCTGAAGACCCCCTAGGGGTCCCGGACCCCCTGTTGAAGACCCCTGATCTAGGTGCCTGCTTCTTACTTTTAGCTTATTACATGAACGCAAGACGGAAGGGAAGCAAGTCCGAATCTCATTTTTGCTCAGGACACGCTATATGAGTAGGAGGTGGACATTTTAGACATCTTCATTTGAATGCAGAGAACATAATGGCTGTTTAAACATGATGTGAGGCTACACCAACCTCAGGCCACAACCACAGCATTGTGCTGCTGATGCAGTTTGAAGAACACATCCTGGAGGAGAAGCACACGTTGTCATTATGGCCAACATCTCCAGATCTAGCCTGACATTGCTCATACTAATTCCTCACTGCGTCTACCACCAGGGGGTGGTGTTGTGCGGTCTGGTTTATTAACCAGGCTACTCTTGATCCGCAGCCATGAAGGTGAAACAGTGACGGTATAGCAGCCTGGTGGCTCCTATTACAGTACCTTCTGCTGACCACTCAGCTTAAAGGAGACAAAACATACGTCCAAGTAACTAAAGTACAGTAACTCAAGTACTGTACTTAAAAGCAGTTTTGAGGCACTTTTACTTTACTGGGGTGATAATGGCAGCTGGCTAGGGAATTCACACATTAAATAATAGACCTGCCACACTTCATAGTATTGACACTTCATTCGGTGACCACGTGTGAGTGTGCCGTGTGTGTGAGAGGGAAGGACAAATTATAGATGCCATAAAAAAATAATATAAATAAATGAACACACCACTGCCTTATGCCTATCCTCATGTATCCTCATTCCTCATATATTAAATGAGTTAATAAAGCATACAAATCAGTTTAACTTCAACCCTACATACATTGGCTATTTTAAAAAGAAAAGAAAAAGAAATTGGAATCTGAATATATTTTTTAAACCTTTTAACAACTTTGTATGGGAGTCCCTGGCACAACATATTTTCAGATGGAGGTCCGCAGCCAAATACATATTAATTATTGACATGACCTTGACAAGAAAAGGTAGGCCTGTCCTAATACTCCATTCAACAAAGCATATAGGCTTTACTTTAACAAAGTGGTTAAAGATCCGTGTTCTTCCCTCTCACATATCCATTAGTTCTCATCTGGCCATCACTGATTGGATGACCATGTTAATTGATCCATTAAGAACTGACCACTCTTTACAGGGCAGTTTTATCATTCCCTGCCAGGGAACCAATCAGGATGGCCCTTGAGGCATACCCCGCCCCTGTCCTAACAGCCCCCATGAGCCTGCAGTGCTGACACCTGGGGCTGGGGGGGGGGGGGTTCCTGTGTAATTGCAGCCATTTAGGGGGCTTGAATGGCCAGCTGAGGACTGAGCTGGATGGATGAGTGGAAGGAGTCTTGGATCATATCGTGCACTGATGGATGGATGCCTGCTGGTAGAACAGACTGTCGTAGGAGAGACAGGACAGGACTACAGCCCGCAGACAGACAGACAGGCTGCCAGTACGATAGACCGATTGGTTGATTGCATTTTTTATTAGCTAGTTCGCAGAAAAAAAAGAAAAGAAAAAACAGGAAAGTGCAGTTCAACACAAGGTCTGTTAATCGGAATTAAACCCAAGAAAGCACAATGGCTTGTTTCCATTGGGGTCTATTGTACTTAATTTCATTGAGAAATTGACATGGCAGGGTCACAGCCTGCAGACAGACAGGCTGCCAGCAGGACAGACAGGACAGGACAGGACAGGACAGGACAGGACAGGACAGGACAGGACAGGACAGGGCTAACAGACTACAACACGTCCTCGCACAGCCACCAGAGGGAGACAAATCTTGCATCTGCCCGTCTGCTTTGCAGGCTAGATCAGGGGTATCCAACTAGGTTAGGCAGGGGCCAGGGGGCCACGATTGTAAAATGACTTCAAGTCGGGGGCCACACAACAAAAAAGAAAGGTTGAGTGCAGTGTGTCCATTACAAGCCATCTTCCTCAATTTGTAGCTACAGTACCTATTTCTGGTACTTTCACCATGCCAGCTTGGCTCCACTACTCTGTCACCAAAATGGACAAAATGTGTCCAACATTGCATTATCGTCTATAGGACCTATAGCACATAACAATGGACATCAAAAAAGCCTTAGTTGAAGTAATGAAAAACATTTAAAAAGGTCACCCTTTACAACCAAGATTATATATATATTTTTTGTAATATGGAATGTGTTCCAGGGCCACAAGAAAACTCCCCATGCACCGAATTTGGCCTGCGGGCCGCCAGTTGAATATCACTGGGCTAGATGGTGTCCAGTGAGAATTAATCTATCATGGTTAAAATGGAGTTTGAAGTTACAATGGGTGTATGGGGAGAGGCCCTGGCCTGGGCCTGGAGGGACATCAAATATCTAAATATTTAATCAAGCAAATTAAAAACTGTTCAGGGTGTTCATAAAAGCCTGATTAGATGATAAAATGACCAAAGGTTTTTTGAAAGTGAAATATCCCTTTAATGGGTAACTCTATATAATTACTTTTACGTTTGGCACTACCAGTAAGACACCTAAGGAAGAAAAGCGGACGGAATTCGCAAAGGACGGAATTAATTTGCAAGTGTGGTTCGAGTTGCGGTTGGTTGTTTAAGTTGGACAAAAAGTGGAAAAAATATTCTCCCAAATATGGATATGAGTGACGTCTGACATCTGTTGTCTTATTTAATAGACCACATGATGAGACTCACATAATATGTCCATATATGGGCATTCCAAGCTATGGGCTTAATATTGATGACATCAGGGATCTCCATAGGGCATACAAGGGACAAGGACGGAATATGATGTCACAAAGTGATGTGGCGAGGTCGCACAGGACGGAATTCGCACAGGACAGAATTCATTTGCAAGTCTGATTCGAGTTACGGTTGGTTGTTTAAGTTGGACAAAATGTGGACAAAATATTAATATGAGTGACGTCTGACATCATAGATGAATTCCAAGCTATGGGCTTAATATTAATGACATCAGGGATCTCCATATATGGACATGCAACGGACAAGGACGGAATGTGATGTCACAATGTGATGTCACAACAATGTGATGTCATATCAACCTTGTAATCCAAGACATGTCTATCAGGGATCTGACATTGTTGTGATGTCACAACAATGTGATGTCATATGTCAGCTATAGACAATGGACAAGGACGGAATGTGATGTCACAACGATGTGATGTCACAACAGGTCAGCACTGCAGCAGCTATAGACATTGAGGCGTTACAAGTTACATTTTAAATGTACTGTAGGCCTAGCAGAGTATTTCTAAATGATGTCAGTATTGCTACTTGTACCTATATAAAACCAGCGCTGCACGCAGCAACACACAGAGATGAAAGGATTGGCAGAAATGTCAAGTATATGAATTGAGGGACCCCAATTTAAACAAGCCTAAAAGCTTTATTGTGGTCTTTATCCTTTTAGTTGACCTTATATCAGTGAACTGTACTGTACTGGCCTGTACCTTTTCCTATGCAAACTTCAAATAAAGTTCAATCCATCAATCAATCAATCAATCAATCAATCAATCAATCAATCAATCAATCAATCAGTAATTCAGTTCTAGCATTCACCTATGACAGTCCGCCTCCCTGCTGCCTCCCTGTGGCCTTTCAATGTCAGTGCAGCCATTCATTTCAAGCCTTCTTTCTATGACACAGCACCTTCACTGTGGCCTTTCAACTGCACGTCAACACAGCAATCACTTCCAGCAGCACCTGCTGTGACTCACAGGCCCCTGAAGCTGGAGAGCCATCCATCATGGACTGGTGCTAGGGCAGTGGTTCTCAACCTTTTCAGACCCCACTTACACACAGGGATGACTGTAGCCTTATTTTTTTTTTGTTATCAAATATTTTTATTTTCCATAATCAAAAGAAAAATGCAATTAACAGACAAACAACACAAACAATAGTAAAACAAGAAAAGGAAAAGAAAACCCACCCACCCCCTTTCCCCGGACCAACACGGAATGTACAATAGTGCATGCCTGTGCTAGGCTGTTACCACTATATAGTGATTTCTTGAATCATAGCCTTAAGCTTATCTGCAATGTCCGACCACATATTAATGTTTTCTTCTTTTGCTCCGTGTAACCTTGCTATCGACTGCTCTAAATATACTATATCTAGAAAGGTTAAGGCCCACTGGCGAAACGTTAACGTATGAGGAGGTTTCCACCGCGTAGCTACCATCTTCTTCGCCGCCGTTACACCAGCAAAGAAGATGCGCTTGCGTATATTGTTTAGTTGCAACTGTGAGACGTCATTTAATAAAAATAAAGAAGGAGAAGATATGATATTGATACTAAAAATAGTTGAAAGTTTTGAGGCAACCATATTCCAGAATGACGACACATTTGGGCATTCCCAAACCATGTGAAGGAAGGTACCAATACTATTTGAGGCGCAGAGAGTGCAGTTGGGATTATTCAAAATCCTCATAGCACATAGTCTGCGGGGAGTTAAATAAGTCCGATGAACAAAATTTAAATGAATTTGTTGATGGTCTGGATTTCTAGAAGATAGCCTAATGTTAGACCATACTGTGTCCCAACAAAAGTCAGGGTCCAAATTTGGTACATCATTCCTCCAAACAGTATCAACAGATAGGGGCCCATAACTACAGTCTAATAAAAAACCATAGAGGGTGGAAACCAAACCTCTTGTTCTGTTACCATCACAGATAAACTCATGGAAGGGGTGCAATCTAAGGGGAGCTTGCCATGGGACCCCATAGGTCCTCATGGACGTTCTCAGTTGGAAGTAGAAAAAAAGGGTATTTCCAGGCAGATTGAAGATGTCACACAAATCTCGAAAAGGTCGTAAACCATTTCTATCAAATAAGTCCCCTAATGTACGAATCCCCTTAGCCCTCCACCTTGGAAAGCGAATGGGGCGATCCTCGATTAAAAGTCTTTGATTATTGAACACTGGGGAAAATAAGTTCCATTTACAATCAATCTTACACATCTTTTCAGCTGCCCTCCATACTGCCACTAAATGAGAAATGATAGGTCCAAAGCGAACTTTGCATTGATGTGTAGTTATGTTTGAATAGATAAGATCTCTCAATTCAACAGGCTGCACTAAACTCTCCTCAAGCTCTCTCCAAGAAACCTTATTTGCTGGGTTAAACCAATTTAAAAGGGGGCGGAGCGTGAAGGCCCAATAATAAAATTTAAAGTTGGGCAATGAAAGGCCGCCATCATCTCTAGCACGTTGTAATAGAGAAAGTTTAAGACGAGGGCGTTTCCCTTTCCACACAAACTTAGATATCGAAGAGTGAAGCTTATTCCAGTATTGCGGCGGTGGTGGCAAAGGGAGCATAGAGCTTACAAAGTTAACCCTAGGAAGAACATTCATCTTTATGATTGAAACTCGAGCTTGGAGAGAGTTGGGCAAAGATGACCATCTATCTAAATCAAGACAAATCTTATTTAGAGTGTCACCATAGTTGTTCTTAACAATAGCCTGAAGAGAGGGGAAAATATCTATGCCAAGATATTTGAATTGGCTTACTACTGGGATTATGGGCGGCAGGATAGCAGATCTCATCTGATCATTTAGAGGTAGAAGGGCTGACTTCGTCCAATTAATTTTGTAGCCGGAAATGGAACTGAACTGATCAAAAATTTGAAGGACGTGAGTAATTGACTGTGGTGCATTCTCAAGGAACAGTAGAATATCATCAGCATATAGGGAAATGCGATGCTGTGTGTTGTTAATCGAAACAGGAGTAATATCTGCAGACTGACGCACTGTCTGAGCCAAGGGTTCGAGTGAAAGTGCGAAAAGGAGAGGACTAAGGGGACAACCCTGCCTTGAAGATCTGCCAATCGTGAATAGCGGCGAACAGATCTTACCGGTTAGGACCATGGCTGACGGATTAGAATAAAGTACTTTAACAAAATGTATGAATGAAGCACCAAATCCCATTTTATCTAGTACAGCCCACAGGTAAGACCATTCCAGACGATCAAATGCTTTCATCGCATCGAGCGACAACACTGCGGCGGGGGTCCTCAGCTCCTTAGCCCTATCGATGATATGCAATAGTCGTCTAGTATTATCAGAGGCTAGTCTAGTTCCTATGAAACCTGTCTGATCACAGTGTACTAAGGTGGTCATAAAACCCTGCAAGCGACGCGCAAGCACCTTAGCAAAAACTTTTAGATCAGAATTCAAAAGTGAAAGCGGTCTATAGCTTGCGCAATCTGTGGGATCCTTGTTCTTCTTCAACAATAATAATATAATAGCTACATTCACATCCCTGGAGAAAGAGCCACTTTCAATTGCATATCGAAACATGTCTAGCATCAGCTGACCTAGATCTTCCCAAAAGATGGCAGACTGTAGCCTTATTTAACTGGAACTATAGTTGTACTGACTCTGACCTTTCCAGGGAGGGTGCTTATGTGCGTCTTGCGGTGTCACCCTTTCTTGTTTTTTCGTTTTTCTTGCACTGACCAATGGACACTTTTTTTGTTTGGCTCTACACTATTAGGTTGTGTATTGAGTATTTGCCACTGACTAGCATTGACTGTTATGGACACTTTTGTTTGGCACTGTATTGATAGTTGTGCTTAAGGATTGCCATTTTGCTTTTTTGTTTAAGTTGGCTGTTTCACGATGAGCACTGACTGTTTTTTGACACTTTATGTATATATTATTCGTTCCATTTCTTTGATGTACCTTACTCTTTACTGTACTCTGTTCTTTTTTTATTCTTTTCATACTTCTCTGTAACCTTGTAAATCCTTAATACTGCTGTGCTGCCTCTGGGCGACTGCTTTCCCCCCTTTGGATAATAAAGGTATCTATCTATCTATCTATCTATCTATCTATCTAGATCTATCTATCACAAAACAGTGCAATGCTACCACTCAGTGTTGGTGTACAGAGACAGGTGCTGTGATGGACTTGTGGAAAGTGGGGGAAGAAAAGCTTCTTGTGAAACACCTTGAGAGAAGCCGTGCATAATGTTATAGCTTATTGTCACGCAGTATGCGTCCGCTCGGACAGGCTCTACTCCTAAGCTGTCCATCAATGACAGTGGTAGACCTGTAGGAGTTGAGGCATTAGTTACATTTAGTTTGACTTTGTTTGTGATAAATAGAGTGAGAATAGCTGATCTACAACGCCTCGCAGGTGTGGGCTTGCAGATCAGCTATTTTCTAAATATTTTCCTCGTTCTGATATTATTTAACAATTTGGCCAGTTTTTTATAGTAGCTTATAGTTTTGATTACTTCTGATGCAGTATTGTTTTTCTTTCTTTCTTTCTTTGTCCCCCCCCCAAAGAAACACTAGCAAGCTACTGTACATGGATAGCCTCTGTAACTAATCTTATTTATATTATTAATTTATTTTTTTAAATGTCAAAATCGTTTTTAGACAAATGGAACCTTTTCTACACTCACAGGGAATTCTCTGCCCCCTCACATATTAGAATGTCCCTTCTAATGCACAGAGGGTTAAATATCCCTTTAAATAGTTTTGTAATAAGCGGGATAATCAATGGGGAGCCAGTACTTATTGAGAAATAAACCCCTTCAGGGTGCCCTTCCATGAAGGTCTTTATCATTTTGAAGTAGTTCATTTCTCAATAATGACCTGCTCCCCGTTGATTATCCCTTGCATATAGATTATAACCTCTTGTATGGAGAGCTCGCTTCAGGAAAGAGGCCATGAGGGCGGCCACAGCAAGATACAAAGACTTATGCAAGCATACCTGAAAACAGGGTACAGTCACACATTTTAACAGTTAATTTTCAAAACTTTTCTGTGCTATCAATGCACTCAGACAGACTCGAGCAAACATGTCATGTGACAAACAGAACAGATCTACAAGCTAATAACATAGCACGGTGCAACATACAGCTTGTCATGTGACATGTCCTGTATACATGGGAACTAATGTAGGCTATTTCACGTTATGCTAGACATGTTTTGGGACATTTCTTTTCTTTTTCTTTTGAGCGGTGCAAACCGCTCCTATGCCCCGCTTTTTGAGCGGTGGTAAACAGCTCCATAGAGTGGCGGTGCGTGTGTCTGTAGCCACTTTTCCTCAGCGTTTTGCCATATCAATGTGTTTTCCTCAGTGTTTTGCCATAGCAATATGTGTGTAGCCATATTACATCACATTACATCACCAGTTACATCCTAGACCTATCTGTAGCCACTTTTCCTCAGTGTTTTGCCATAGCAATGTGTTTTCCTCAGCGTTTTGCCATAGCAATATGTGTGTGTGTGTGTGTGTGTGTGTGTGTGTGTGTGTGTGTGTGTGTAGCCATATTACATCACCAATTACATCCTAGACCTAATATCCTAGTCTTTTTCCTCAACGTTTTGCCATAGCAATGTGTGTGTGTGTAGCCTGTATTACATCACCAATTACCAATTGAAGACGTTATATGCAAGCACGACCACCGCTCACTTCACATTGGGTGTGATTTTTACTAAATCAATAGCCAAAAACTGGAATTAATCAAAAACATTTAATGAATTCCAAACCTTTTACAGGCATTTTTGAATTTCAAAATATGTCCAGGAATTTCATGACCATGGAAACCCTGTAAAAACACCAACACTATCACATGGGGAGCCGGGGGGCCCTAATCCACCGCTCACTTCATACTGTATTTGATTTTTGATAGGTGATGGCATTTTTTTATGTATTATTATATTGTAATCAGCAAAATAATTAAAGTGTTTTTAAAGGCACCAGTCTTTTTAAACATCTGTGATAATGCTGAAAGTGGAATAAACATAAACAAACTGATCCAATGGGACTCAGGAAGCCGACCACAAGGCTATATAACACAGTAACGCTTATCTCTGTTCGGCCTTCAAGAACTACACTGATCTAATTACACGGATCGTCCTTGGTATCATCTTCAGAGGGACACAAAAATCATCGCTATAAATGTACGGAAATAGTGTGTCAGTGAAAGTGTGTGTGAAGGTGTGTAGGTGTGCGTTGGTATCAGGATCAGAGAAGGACAGCTTTCCTCTGTTCAAGTCCAGTTGGACTCTGATCCTCCAGGGTTTCTGATTCACTTGGAGAACGGTGTATAAGTACGGTGTGCACTTTGCTGTGTATTCACCGTCGAGCAATATTATCCTCCAGCATCGACCCCCACTCTCTCCCTTCCTCTGGTAGGACTCTGCTAAAACACCTACTGACCAGCATCTATTTTCTCCAACCTCAACAACCCAGCTGTGAATCCCGGTGTTGAAGCCCTCAGAGCCCAGGAGACAGCTGTAGTAATCAAACCTCTCAGGGTTGTCGGGAAGCTGGTGTCTTTCTCCACGTTTCATACTGGTCAGGTCGTCGGAAATGGTTAATGATGGATAGGCAGTGTTGGGGTCCAGAATGACAGGCGTGTAGGAGACAATGTCCTTCATCTTGTCCCAGACTCTGAAGGTCAGGTTGCCCAGGTGTTTGGCCTCGTCTATCAGTGCTCTTGAATCCAGCAGTGGGTCCTGCAGTGTGAGCTTGACTCTTTCCACTGTCAAATTCAGCTCTTTCCGCTGTCGAATTAAGACATGTTCGGCTCTCAGCTCCTCATCTATGGCTCTGATTGTGTTTGAAAGACTTGATATGTCTTTGTTCAGACCTTCAATCCTGTCCTCAATCACCTGAGTCTTCTGCTGCTCTTCGTCTTTCAGTGCAGCCATCCTAGCCTCCTCTTCCTCTTGTAGAAATCGATGAAGCTTCTTGAACTGTTCCTTAAGCTTCCTCTCTGTGTTCTGGGCCTGGACCTTAATGTGTTCTGCTGCTTGGTCACAGTTTGATTTCACTTCATTAAAGACCTTTAGTTTCTCCCGCAAGACCGTTAGGTTCTCCCGCAAGATCTTTATCGATTCCTTGGCTTCTTCCTCCATGTGATCGGTTTTCCGACGTTTCTCCTGCAAGAAGGTGTCGCACACGTTCTTCAGAACGCGGACACAGGGCGGATCATCCACTGAAGATACTTTCTTGCAAAGCGGACATTCCTTCACGCTTTTATGTGTCCACCATTCCTGCAGACAGGCTTTGCAGAAGCTGTGGCTACATGGCAGGACGACAGGATGTTTATATATGTCTCGACACACAGAACAGGTAAAGCTGTGTTTTATTCAAAGCCATTTTATTCAAACCAAAAGTCCAAAGGAACCAGTTGGGACAGTTCTCATTCATTAGTTGTGGGAAAACTGCGTTGTTGTTTCAGTTTGTCTTCAAATAGCCAAATTAGAGTTGATACGCTTTCGTCACTGTGTGGATCAAATTAGTACTGTATGATACTGATGATGTCAGTATGGTAATCCATATTTGGACGAGAGCATAGGTCAGTGCTCGGGTGGTGCAGAGGTAAAGTCCCTGCCCACCACTGTGGAGGTCGTGGGTCCGAATCCACCGTGGTGCATTCCGCTTTGTCGAGGGTGATATCACTGCACATATTCCTACGTAGCCTGTCAGCAGGGAGTGGTGGGGCAGTAGACAGGGGCGTCACAAGGGGAGGGGGGGAGTGGGACTGAGTTACTAGGGCCCAAGGTGTAGGGGGCCCTAGTATTTTATGCTTTAGCTATGCAGATATACAAGCTCACAGTGCCGCGCTGCGAGCTTGTAGATCTGCTATTTTTGAAAAGTTGTGAAAATGTGTGCAAATATTTGAATAATATATGTATTTTTCAGGCGAACATTTGTAACTCAAATTTTGCTTCAGGGGGGTCCCTGGAACTAAATATTTTGAGATGGGGGTCCATGGACAAATACATATCATTTTGGGGGTTGTTAACATGAAAAGGTTTGAGCACCACTGACAGACATTTTCACGATTTTTCAAAAATAACAGATATACAAGCTCACAGCGCGGTGAGCTTTATACAGTATCTGCTATTTTTCAATAGTTAAAGCACAAAATAATGCATTCCCAGTCTAAATGAGTTAAACCCCCTACCCCCTATGAAGAACATTCATGGGGGGCTCACAGTGAATCCTTGTACCCAGGGCCCAGAATTGTTTGCGACACCCCTGGCGGTAGGAGTAGAGCAAGGACAAAGAAGAAGTCGCCAGCACACAAGGAAATCCTCTTCACATGGTTTATTTACCTCTCTGGACAGATAACAAAGTACGCGTTTCGACCTAGTCGGTCTTCCTCAGCGTTGTCAGTAGAGCGTCTACATTCTCCCAGTGGGGGCTCCTCACTGGCAGGTGAGTTCAGTAGGATACAGCAGTGACAACACACACATATGTGGGAATCAATTTGCCAAAACTACAATATACAGTGAAACCTTTCTCATTTGTGGCGCCCCCCTATGGGCAAAGGTGAAAGCTCTTTTGGAGGTGTGCTCTATGGTGTGCTCAACATGAAAGTCCATATGTGGTAATGATTGGATGTTGCGTCTCCCCTTCTCTCTATTCTGTCATAACTTACTTTTTTTCCCATTTTTAAATTCAATTGTCATGTTATCTCGTTTGCACTCTCTTAATGCTCTGTGTCTTAATGTGTTTAATGTTTCATGTAAAGCACTGTGTTGTTGAGATGTGCTTCACAAATAAACTCGTTATCATGAGCACACGTTTAATGGTGCCACAGGGAATAACAGGATGAAGAGAACATCATTAGACACAAAACAAGTAAGATTGAAGATCTTGATGGAAAACAACTCTCACATTCCTGTTTTCAAGTTTAATTTAAGAGACAAATATAGCTACCAATGGAAACCCAATGGAGTGGCACCATAATATGTGGGTGCATTTGTAAATACAATAATAAATAATAAATAATAATAATAATAATAAATAAAAAGTGGTCCAATATTGTCCATTTTGGACCGGGAATGAAACAGGAGCCATGGGACCTATGCAAATCCGCTTATTCCCAAGACTCCTAAATCAATTTTATTCAGCTAATGTCTACCCTTTATACCAAATGTTTTGCGAAAAAACCTTGTTCAAGGACCACCAAAATGACATTTTTGGTCGTGGACCCCCATCTCAACATACATTTTGTTTCAGGGAAGCAAAGATTTGAGTTAAAAATGTTTGCTTTAAAAATATATATACCGTATTTTCCGGACTATAAGGCGCACTTAAAAGCCTTTAATTTTCTCAAAAAACTACAGTGCGCCTTATAGTCCAGTGTGCCTTATATATGGATCATTCATTGACATTGACATTCCCTTTAGCACAGCTCCATCTGTTGGATGCATAACGCAACGGTAGCGTCTATTATGTGCGCCTTATAGTCAGGTGCGCCTTATATATGAAAACAGTTTGAAAATAGACCATTCATTGACAGTGCGCCTTATAGTCAGGTGCGCCTTATAGTCCAGAAAATACTGTACCTTATATTAAAATTTAGATTTTTCAAAAATAAACCTACCTTAGGCTATATTCAAATTTGGATTAATAGCCAATCTACAAACCCATAGTGTGCATGAAGTGATGCGCTATGAGCTTGTATATCTGCTATGAATCTGCTTGAATATCCAAAGGATAAAATAAAAAAAATGACACATTAGGTAGGTACTGTATATTTAGATGATCGACAGACGGACAGACATGTCAATGACTCGATCCCAAATTAATATTTATTTGACCTCCATTTGGAAAAGAAATAAATGCCAGGGCCCCCCGCCCCCCTTTAATTAGAATCCTGAAAAGTAACAGTAAAAGCTCTGGACATGTGACATTTCCAGCCGACATAGGCGATATCACAGATCTAACAGCAGACTGGCAGATCTAAGCCCCATCAGCCAGACTGTGGCGATTATGTTTTAAAAGAACCAGGCTTATCAGCTGTGTCTGTACAACTCTGGAAACATGAAATGAGCTTTAGATGAGCTGATATGCGTATGTGATAGCGTGCACGTGTGCGTGCATGCGATGTGCAAATATAGTCGAATTTGAGAAGTAGACAATGTGAGGAGAATTCATCCTGGCCCTAACAAGAGGACTTTGATGTTAGGCTTTACAATGAGGAACAGATTTTACAAAGGAACTTTACAAAGGAACTTTACAAAGGAACAGATTGTCAAAGGCTCTGTCAAAAGCCTTTTCTTTCTTTCTCTTTCTTTCTTTCTTTCTTTCTTTCTTTCTTTCTTTCTTTAAAGTGAAAACATCAGTTAAAATAGTTTTGACCAACAGATGGCAGTGTCGTGTCACTTGAAGCAGCTCATTGTAGGTCAATCATGTTGAAACAATATTTTTTAATATATTTAAAATATTCAATCAATCAACCAAACAAACTCTCAAACACACTGCATCATTGGAGCGCTGACAACAACAAAAAAAAGGTCAAGCCAGCTCAACTTTAAGTTGTTGTTAGCTTTTGGGTGTCAAGTTTGTATTTCCACGCCGCAGACTTCCATTGAAAAATTACTTTGTACTCTGTCGCCTTGTAGCTGCTAGTCAGTGTGAAGCCTCGGAAACAAAACACACCACAGCTATCAAAGTGACACGGAAGGCAGTGGCAACACGTCTTGAATTTCTCATACTTTTTCCAGGAGTCAGCGACAGTTTGACATTTTAGTCAAGAAAATAACAAGTTTGTCATCAACCAGGGAGTCAGAATCAGGGAGTTTCCGCTATAACTTTTTTTTTTTTTTTTTGCACTTGTGCATCTACACAACGACAAACAGGAATATATTAGCTTTCTCTACTGAAAGCATGTCACGTCACCAGTGGTGTAAAGTAACTAAGTAGCCTACATGTACTCAAGTACTGTACTTAAGTAGCCCTAACCCTAACCCATTTTTTCAGTATTTACAATGTTCAATACTTTTACTTCTATTCCACTACATCTCAGGGGAAAATATTGTACTTTCACTCCAGTAGAATTATACTCAGTAGATTTTGATTATTATTACAAAACACCCCAACAACTGAAAATAGCAGATCTACAAGCTCACAATGCGTCACATCACTACGCATTATGAGCTTGGCCATTGTGAGATTGATTATTTTCAAGAGTTTTTTTTTTACATTTATTTCCATGTGAAATGGAACATTCTGCACAATGAGCATTTTACTTTTCGTACTTTAAGTACATTTTGATGCATATAACTTTGCACTGTTACTCAAGTAAATTCTGAATACCAGACTTAACGTAACAGAGTATTTATGCATTGTGGTATTGGTGCTTTTACTAACCCTATATTCCTGCAAACAGGAATATATTAGCTTCCTCTCCTGAAAGCAGTCACATGTCGCTGAAAGCACGTTCTGAAATGTGTGTCCTGGAGGAATGATGATATTCATCGTGTTCTAGTGTCAGCATTATTCTGAAACTCCCACAGATTGAGTTGAAACAGCTGCAAACTCTGGCTGTATATCATCACTGCCGGGGAGAAACCTCTCATCTCCATTATTCTAATCTTTTGTGTTTTTTCAAACCAGTAGGCTATATTAGTATCTATCTGCAGTGTGAACGCAGAATAAGAAATATTACTTCTCATCTAAATTTGGCAACGATGTTTAGGCATTTATGAAACACAGGACTTTTCATTGCAATACAAAAACACGGCCAACAAGATTTAATTAAATCTGAATAGTTGTAAAGCAGAGTCGTCAAGGCTGTTGAATACACTTTTTTAATTGCTGCTGATAAACACTGTTAGGGTCTGAAATTAAAAGTGAAGGAATCAATAGCAATCATGTCCAGCATAAACCATGAGTACAGTTTTCCTACAACCAAGCACCTGTGGCCATGAATCAACGTTTAATCATTGAATAAGGTGACAGTTCTTGATGACAGAATGGAGTAAACAGTGACACTGCCTTTTTTTAATTAGTGGCTTCACTTGCTACTAACTGGTCAGGCCAATTAGCTGTGATATTTTTGACAAGGCGATAACCAAGGCGACAAGGCGATAACCTTTATTTATTGTTCAGGATGTTGTATATCATAACGCCTGTAGGTCAGTGGGGAACAACATGGGGTTTGGGGACGAACACAGGGTCCTTGAAGGAGTTCCAGGGGGTCCCCAGTTAAATTATTGATAGTTACTGGACCCTTGCAGGTCTGTAACTCTGAGAGTGTAGGAATGGAACCAAATGGACCCTTACAAGTCTGTAACTCTGAGAGTGTACGAAATGGAACCAAATGGACCCTTACAGGTCTGTAACTCTGAGAGTGAACGAAATAGGCCAAAATGGACCCTTACAGGTCTGTAACTCTGAGAGTGTATGAAATGGAACCAAATGGACCATATAGACCATTTGTATACTCTCAGAGTTATGGGGGTTCATGGCTTTAGAAAAAAGTATAGCAAACTGGGGTCATTGAAAGCACTTGGAAACTGATTTTTCCTTGTTTTTCCGTGTTCAGAGTACATAAAACCACCCTGGATGGATAGGGAATCAGATTTGGGGCTGTCAGTCTGAACAGGGCCTCAGAGCTCGGTTCTATTGGGGCGTCTACACGTTCAAGAGCGCTTTGCCAGTGTGATTGTCATTTCTTTCTAAGCACGTTCAAAGCTTGTTGAGTGGCTATTTTCAGTTTTTCCAAAAACATTTTCCCGTATAAAATAGTGCTTTAAGTGACATTTCAGCAGGGCCACTGTGAGGCCACAGCTACACCCACAGCACCATAGTAACACCCCCTGTACTCTACATCTGCACTGCTTCCCAAGCAATGGGTCGTGACCCATTTGTAAATGTCAAAACATAATTTTTTTTAAATAAATCCCCCAAAAGTTCAACATTGTTCATGAATAACAGAAAAAAAAATCTATGAATCTAAATCTAAAAAAGAAAAAAAAAAATCTAAGAAATTGTCCAGAAGTAGTGAAAATAGCCAATCTAAAAGCTTACAGTAAGCTCATAGATCTGCTACTGTATTTTCACTAGTTTGTGTCCCGGGCAAACTTCTCTCTTTTGGGTGCCGAATGAAAAGTTTGGGAACTGCACAGCAACACCCCTCCATCTACAGGGATAAACCCACAGCAGCATCCTCTATGCGGGGACAAGCTGCACGGTAACACCCCCTACACCCTACATCTACAGGGACAAGGCCTGCTAGGGTTGTCAAGCTCCAAATTGAATAACAATTGAACAATTCCGGAGGTCACCAGCAAGAACAACTTAATCTAGAGGGACTCTAATCCAATTTGTCGTGGCTGTGACCCTCCTCCTCTCTGGGAGGCATGGGAACCATCCTTCCTCCATAGGCTCATCACTCTGCTCTGCTCCTGCTGAGGAGAGCCTCCTGGACATCAGCCAGTTGGAAAAAAAGACTTTCTCAGATTATTAGCAATGCCGCAATGTAGAAATAATGACACATAAAAGACCTATATTTCACAATCTGACCCCCCGAATCTGACAACGTGTCACTTGTATATCGTACTGCAAGCTTGTATATCTGCTGTTATTGAGAAACATCTTGGAAGTATTTTGATTCTTTTTTAACACGAGATCTTCTCTTCGGGGGGTCCTTGGCATCTTGAGAACTACTGATTTAGAAGGCATTTGTAGAATCAGCCTCGGGTGTTAAAGGGTTAAAGTAACACTTTTTGAGCGGTGAGGCGTTAAGCTCCAACATCTGGCTTTGTCTGGACCCCAAAACATTTCTCCGGGATCTGAAGCGTGGCCTACTGTACATCTGGACACAAACGGCTCAGAGTTTGTGGTACGCCCAGGGTCCCAGTGGCCACGCTTCGCAGGACTCACTGTGATTGGCCAGCGGGACGCTTAATACATTTTTTGGGGGCGGAAATACAAGTATCTTCCATCACAGTGAGGACATTCCCACTGTAAAGCATATAACCCCTCGGTATGTCCCGTATGTCATATAAGCAACTTGTGTGAGAGCCACCTGGATGGATGGATGGATGGATGGAATGCTGTCACAAGGTGGTCGTGTAGTGATTACATTCACACCAACCTCCCATGCAGTCCTGTGAGCCAGGTTGAAGCACATTAAAGGATCAGCTGAAATGGCGTTTTGCTGATCCCCACTGCCCCCAGTAAAGCAGGGGGCTGACTGCAGCTCAGCTGGGGATGGCTCTTTTCTGATTTGATTTGCTTTGATTTATTAGAAATGCAATAAAATCGCAGGACCACAGCAGTTCGAGGATAAGCACAATACATTCCTAAGGCTTATATTTCCATTGTGGTTGCTCTCACGAGCAACAGTTAATAAGTTCAAAACACATTACAATACAAAACAAATGACAGTAACATAACATAAGAAAACATGCACTCCACTATCTTTCCCTAGACAAATTGCTCTCTATATAGAGGAACCTTTTCTAATAGACAATCTTTAGTCTGCTGCTTTAAAGATCAATATGAACATTTGATGTCATGATTACTGTGGCCCAAATAATTGTGATAAACCACACATTTTCTAGTTGAACTATTGATAAGAAAAAAGAGATAAAAAGAGAGACAGACAGAGAGAGAGAGAGAAAGTAGACAATTTACAAGCTCACAGCGCAAGACTGTTTTTGCCATTTTTGCCTGACACCTTTTTACAATGTAGTACTGTATATCAAACTAATCGATTTTTGGTGATTATATAAAAGAAATACCTTTCCAATTTGCTTGAATTGTGCACTGCTTTAGTCACTTCCATAGCGGTTAATGTTCAGTATTTTATTCAAGTTACTTCAGTGTCATTGCAGTTCTTTTGCACTGTTTTATTAAAGGTACTTCAGTGACGGCTGGACTTTCTGTCAGAGCAGCATCCCTGACCCCTGCTCTATCTCTCCTCAGTAACCATGGCTACACAGGCTGATCAAACATCCCAAAAGGCCAGCGATGGGGTTTAAACCTCCTCAGTTGAAGCAGTGGTGCAGCTGGAAGCACAAGTCAGAGTTACTAGAGGGTTTTTTTTCCTCCTTTTTTATATTAACCACTTGAACCCTAGTGTCCATATTCTGAGAACTTTAACCAAAACTTTAGCAAAGAGCTTTGGTGTAGAGGGGAAATGAGCAGGTGAGTACAGAGTGAAAGGTCAAGTTTAAGTATTGACGGTTCAAGTGGTTAAATATCTGAAAACACAAATTTACATGAATCCAAAATAAACTGATGATTGTGCTGTCAAACTTTGAAACTATGTGGAATCTATGATAAGGTTGTGGGGGTCCCCGCTTCATCTCTCTCTCAACTAAGGGGTCCTTGGCCTGAAAACGTTGAAGACCACTGATTTACTCACTACATCTAGAGTCATTTACTTTATGAAGGCCATTTACCAACTAAATCTAAAGTAGTCTACTGTTATGTGTGAATGTGTAGTTGCTGAATAAAGCAGTCTGTTTCCCACAGCACAACGAGTTGTTACGCACTCATACACTTATGCACGCACACACTTTTTTCTATCATGCTGATAGTACCCCCTCACTCATTCGTTTTGAAGATAAATGTAAAGAAGTAAATGTATTCTATTGCTATCCGACGACATGAATGGGCATATTAATCAACAGGACACTGTGCGGTGTGATAACACAACTGCCTTTAGCGAGTCACAGTGCTTAAAAAAAAGAGAAAAAAGATATATGGCTGCAGAGATTCTTTACACTTTGCCACAAAGACAACAAACCAGTGATTTCCACGTCTATGGATGAAAATACCTCAACATTATACTTAAGTACTTGAGTAAATGTACTTAGTTACTTTACACCCCCTCTGTGTGATCTTTGGCACCCCCAAGTAGGGTCCGGACCCCAGCTTATATATAAACCAATTAGAAACAATCGAGTTCCCACCGAACCGAACCTCAGGCTGGGGTGAAACAAGGAAAAAGTTCACAGCCTGTGCCGATGGAAGGGGGAGAGGAGGAGAGGAGTAGAGGAGGGGAGGAGTAGAGGGGGAGAGAAGGGGAAGGGGGAGAGAAGGAGCGCACCACTGCAGTGAGACGCATCAGTATGCAAAGCTTCAAACATCTGCTTAACCCACATTACTGAGACATGAGTCCCTACAGCCACGAAGCTACACGCTGTCTCCTCCCATCCTCAAAACATGAAGCACGCTATGCACTGACTCCTTATCAATAAGCCTACATGAAGCACGCTATCCTGCCTCCTTATCAATAAGCCTACATGAAGCACGCTATCCTGCCTCCTTATCAATAAGCCTACATGAAGCACACTATGCTGCCTCCTTATCAATAAGCCCACATGAAGTAGCACACAGGGTCATCAAGTCTTTGAACGTTTTTGATGTAGTTATTTACACATTATAATGTTCTTATTTTGTTCATAAACTCAAATTACTGAATGTCAGTCTTAAGGTTTTCTTCAGAATATGTACAGTATCGCCCATAACTAGTGGGGGGAGTACTCTCTGTACCACACCTGTACCAATGTAGACAAGTTAGTAAGCTACTAATGTAAATAGTACAGGAAGAGTATAAAACTCTTGCAAACGTCGTGCAACATCAAATGAAACATTTAAGAATATGACTATACATTAAATATCATCATGTGATAAATGACATGGTATCGGAATGGCATAGACTGACATACTCGCCGGTACCGATGCCAGCATTTTAGGCGGTATCGGCAGCTTTTCCGATACTGGTATCGGTATGGGAACATACCCTGAAATAGTAACAGTTTTGGACATACCAGGTTTCCACTCCGACAACAATACAGTATCGTGACAGTAACACCTCCCCCTCATTGGACCTTGGTTCTAGGAGCAGCGATCAGCCACACAGATCTGTGTGACTGGCGCTGGTCTGCCGGGAGCGTTCCCAGCTGTCTCTAAACACGCACACACGCCCACGCACGCACACACACACACACACACACACACACACACACACACACACACACACACACACACACACACACACACACACACACACACACACACACACACACACACACACACACACACACACACACACACACACACACACACACACACACACACACACACACACACGGCCCACCCCAGGAGATGCACTGATTACTGTAAGAGATGTAGCCTTTACTTCCCAGCCTATCAGCATGGCCTTGTGCGAGAGTGGGGGGCAATCAACAATGTCACACACAGGGAGAGAGCTGGGGAAGCAAGAGAGAGAGAGAGAGAGAGAGAGAGAGAGAGAGAGAGAGAGAGAGAGAGAGAGAGAGACAGAGAGACAGAGAGACAGCGATTGCTTTGGCAGTGTAAGCAGCAATGCAAACAGCAATGGAAATGCATGATTCGAATGGCAATACAGCCCCTTTGAATTGAATATAAATGAGATAAATTGTGTTGCGTTGCCCGTGGTTACAGGTGAGCTGGTAAATATTTATGGCTGCGGTTACATGGACAATATTTATTCAGTCAGAATGAGCTCATTTTCGAACATGGAACCTGAATAAAAGCATATTCCGATTCAAACGTTATATACCACCCCTCCAGAGCGGAATGGAATATTCTATTCTAATTGACGGGTTTACATGAACATTTGTATTCTGAATGAGCAGTCATTCTGAAGTGGAATATACTGTACCTGTCCATGTAAATGCATAGACTGTTTTGGATTAGCATCACTCTTTGGAGAGTCATCCCAAACTTATTTCTATTTACACTTTTTATCTTTTTTGTTTGTTTGTAAATTAATGTCCTACCTCATCATACAAGAGTGGTGCACACAAGTGGCAAAAATAGACATTCTGGGTGGGTGGGTAGGTAGGTATGTATGTATGTATGTATGTATGTATGTATGTATGTATGTATGTATGTATGTATGTATGTATGTATGTATGTATGTATGTATGTATATATACTATGCATGCATGTATGTAATCCCAGTTCCAGGGGGTCCCCAGCAAAATGTGTTAATACAGCATCACATTTCATAATTTAACCACTTTATCCACATTTTATACGATGTGTGGAGTCTCAGTGAGGTCAGCCAGCGCAACGGTGCCAGAGTTCAGCACCACGGCCAGCGCCTCCGCCTGGGGAAAGTCATTGAGGGGAGTATTTTCCACTTTGCTTATACCTGTACTGACTCTGACAACTGCACTCTGTCTGTGCTGATCAGCGGTGCATAGCAAAGCTGCTCCGCAGTTATGATTGCAGTTATAATACCCCCCTCTGTCACATGTCCTGACTTGCTCTCCTCATTGGACAGACGGGTACTCAGGCGGTAAGCGAGAACTTTTCACTGCACTCCACATTCATTGGGTTTGGTGAGATACTTTATAAAGGCTGAACTGTTTTGCATGGACTTACCCTGGGCCGGGAAGAATTTATGTTTGATACTTACCTTGCTTTGAACCTCCCCTTCCCCAACTCTGTCCATTTTCCCCTTGAATAAATGCCAAACTGGTTTTTCAAAACACTACAGTATCTAGTGCGTTGGTTTGACAGATAAAGCAGATATGGTCCCAGCGCTGAAATGTATAGCACAGATCTTCTCTTCTGGGGTTCCCTGGTAAAAAACCTTTTTTATTAAATACACAATTAATTTGGGGGTCCTTGCCATGAAAAGGTTTACTGCTCTAGACATGTGAGGCAGAGACGAAGCAGAGGCTCAGAATAAAGACTTTCTAAAATCCTCCCATGTTGCAATGCCCTGGAGAGAGTCTGCTCTGCTGTTCCTGGGCACTGCTGCTACTTAACAACTCTGAAGTACTTTTACTTTACTTGAGCATTCTGTCCAGGGGTAGTTCTGCAATCCCACTGTTGCAATGCACAGGAGAGCTTGAGTGAGTTGGACTCAGGTATAACTTTGAGTTACTTTACTTTATCCCAAGTGTTACCATTTGTCAATACGTTATACTTCTACTACCCACAACTTGTTATCCTTTTAGCCTTAATGTCTGACTGCACCATGTGCAATCAATCCACATCATACCTTTTTAGTCTAAGACAATTATTTGAAAACTTTAGGTACAAGTTACTTTGTACATTGTGATTATTAGTACAAAACATACATTGAGCCATTACGCCCTGTTCTATAAAAATGGAAATTAGCATTCTTCTAAATTCTGTGTATTTACATGGCATTGTATGTTGTATTCATTAAAATGCACTGTCCTGTCCAAATAAATGTAGGCTATAAATACTTCAGCCCTATTCAGTTATTCAGCCGATCCACAAACTCACAATGCTGTGCGACGCATTGTGAGCTTGTAGATCTGCTATTTTCAAAGGAATTTCACATAATTTATAAATTTGCAAACTCGTGAAATGGGACATTTTGCACAATGCGTAGAGCGTACTTTACTTTTGATACTTTAAGTATATTTTGAGGCAAATACTGTTGACTCAAGTATAGCCTACAATTTGAATATTGGTCTTCTACTTGTAACAGAGTATTTCTACGTTGTGGTATTTTACTAAGTAAACAATCAGAGCAGTTCTTCCACCACTGGTCCATGTGGAACAGACCCCAGCCAGGCTGAGACATTCAGCATTTGTGACATTCATGAGGAAAATAAAAAGAAATCTGTCTCCTTTGTAGTTTATTTCAAATTGTGCTGCGATGTGTTAAATTGCTTCGCTGTCGCACAGTAACAGGCCTTGACACTGTGACACACACACCCTGGCCATTAGGGAACACACACACACACACGCATACGCACGCATACGCACGCACACACGCACGCACGCACGCACACAAACACACACACACACACAGTCACACACGCACACACGCAGACATACACACACCTCATGAGGACATCGACATTTTGGAATGGCAACGTTATGAATGTCATTCTCTGCCATTTTAACAATTTAAGCCGGAAATAGCCGATCTATCAGCTCACAACACGATGCATTAAGAGCTTGTAGATCGGATCTTTTCGGTGCAAGACACACGAGTAGAGTATATAATCAGGCATAACTCTAACCACAACCTCAACCTAACCTCTAAATGTCCAACCCTAACCTCAACCTCAATTTTTTCCTAATTGCATTTCTTAATCCCTGAATGCTTTTTAACCATAAAACAACAATTTCTCTTGTGAAGACCAGGACAATTTGTCCTAACTTCTCTATTTCTGCTATAAAGCATACAGTAGTACACGTAAACACACTCACGCGTGCACCGTGTTCATTAGGGAATGGCATGCTTCAACACAGCAGTGGTACAGGTCGTGTGTGTAATAGTAATAGTACTATGTTGATAGACAAGCAGTCAGCCAAGCTTTCATGCTTTCATCTCACACACACACACACACACACACACACACACACACACACACACACACACACACACACACACACACACACACACACACACACACACACACACACACACACACACACACACACACACACACACACACACACACACACACACACACACACACACACACACACAGGCGTCACAAGTGGGGGAAAAGTGGGACTGAGTTACTAGGGCCCAAGGTGGAGGGGCCTGGAATTATTTTATACTTTAGCTATTGAAAAATAGCAGATCTACAAGCTTGTAAGCAAACATATGTAACTAAAACTTTGCTTCTGGGGGATCCCTGGAACTAAATATTTTGAGATGGGGGTCTGTGGCCAAATACATATCATTTTGGGGGTCCTTCACATGAAAAAGTTTGAGCACCACAGCACTGACATAAAAACAGTGATTTTTCTAAAATAGCAGATCTACAAGCTCGTATACAAGATTTGTGAGCTTGTATATCTGCTATTTTTCAATAGTTAAAGTACCCAGGGCCCAGAATTTGGTGCGACACCCCTGCACACACACAAGACAGTGTCATTACAGCTACATACTGTACACACTCACAGCTGCCTCATTTCTCTGCATCACACATCTCTATCCTTCTATCAATTACTCAGTCGAGAACCGCCTGCGCGATGGGCTTCAAACGCGGGGTGTGTATCACTGAGGACCAGAGGGAGTGACATGAGGTCAGTCGGATCAGCGCTGCTCCAAATAAATATTGATAAATATGCGCATCTCTTACTGTATATACACTACAGTACATACAACTGTACTGTACTGTAATACTAAGTACTCCGAGTGTAACGATGAGTGTACCAAATGGACCCTTACTGGTCTGTAACTCTGAGAGTGTACAGTGTACACATGGAACCAAATGGAACCTTATTTCCATTTCCACCCTATTTTATTTTTATTTTACAGTGGTTGCACAACAATTTGACACAAAAAGGCAAGTTTTTAAAAATTGTTTTAAAAAAGTCCAGGTCTGCGGTGCTCTCAAATCGATAGGAACAGACAGAAGGCCTGGTCCCCCATGGTGCGTAGACTGGTACTAAGGAGGAATCTGATCGTTGATCTGAGGGTGCGGGCGGAAGTTTGTGGAGGCTTAAATAGTTTCTGTAGGTAGGGGAGGAGCATATCCTTTTATGCAATTATGAATGATTGAACAGGACCTTGAGGTCAACGGTTTCCCAAACAGTGGGTCGGGAACCAAGTTTGGGTCACGGACACATTTTCAGGGGTCGCAGGACGCAGGTAAATATCCCTGTGAGGCATTTCATAAATAGAAACAATAAGTAATGAAAACACAATCCACAAATCCACAACATTGTAGATCCGCTATTTTCACTAGTTTGTTTCCAGGGCAAATTTCTCTCTTCTCTTTTGGGTCTTGAGCTAAAAAGTCTGGGAACCACTGTTGTAGGCGATCCTGGCTGAAACGGGGAGCCGGTGCAGTGAGAATAGGATGGGTGTTATGTGATGGTGCCTACGGACTCTCATTAAGATCCTGGCAGTGTAGGAATGAAACCAAACGGACCCTTAGGGGTCTGTTGCTCTGACAGAGTTTTCACATGCTCAACATGCATCATGCAAAAGGGGTGAAAGGGCGGTCATGCGTCAGTGCCCTTGTCAGGGTCCTTGAAAATGAAAAGGGTTGAGAATCTACAGTATGAATTCAATACACACACACACACACACACACACACACACACACACACACACACACACACACACACACACACACACACACACACACACACACACACACACACACACACACACACACACACACACACACACACACACACACACACACACACACACACACACACACACACACACACACACACACACACACCCCTGTGCCCCACTTTCCGTGGCGCACAGGGGTCAAAGTGCGCCACAGAGTTGAGGTGGAAGATCCACCTCGTCTCTCATCTCTCTCTCTCTCTTTCACTCCTCCCTCTCTCTATCTGTCTCCCTATCTGTCTATCTCTTTCATTCTGTCTCTCTCTCCCTCTTTCTGTCTCTGTCTCTCCTTCTCCCTCTCTCCCTCTCTCTCTCTCTCTCTCTCTCTCTCTCTCTCTCTCTCTCTCTCTCTCTCTTCCTCTTACTGTCTCTCTGTCTCCCTCTCTGTGTCTCTTTCCATCTCTCCCTCTCTGTCTCCAAACAGCAGGTTTACAGTTGCCATGGCGACCTGCAGCTGGCATGCCGATGTTGCGGAGAGAGTGACCTTTGATCCCCCGGACAGCAGACTGACAGCGCATTGGGAGTGGTAAGCATTAAGTCACTATCAGCTAATGAACACACGTGTGTGTGTGTGTGTGTGTGTGTGTGTGTGTGTGTGTGTGTGTGTGTGTGTGTGTGTGTGTGTGCGCGCGCACACGCGTGAGTGAGCGCGCCCGTGTCCATGCGTTAAGAGTTTGACAGCGTACAGATAAAGTCATGGGTTTGACACCTAATGTAGTCTCTAATCTCACTCCATTACTTAAGGCGTTACCGCGTATCCTCAGCTATTATTAGCATCCACGCCGTAGCTATTATAAGCATCTTTAATTAGCTGAAGCCAGCAGGTGCTTTAGTCCCGCTCTGTGCACACTCTTATGCAAAAATAAATAAATAATCTAAAGCAGGGGTCAGCAACCTTTTTGAAATGTTTTTATTTTCTAGGTATCAGCCATGTCAACATGAATTTTAATGACACCCCATCAAACATTCAGAGATATTTTGATTGTCAGGACATGTTATAATGATCATTAGACTCACGCAACAACCCGCCTGTCTCCCTGACTCCCTCCCCAGTCAAAGTTCAGGGTTTTAATGAAAGTAGAATTATGTGAAGGATGTAATTTAACAAACAAACAATATTTTATTTTTAAAATAAAAATCCTCTCTCTCACACTTCTGCCAGCGTGCCAGTGATCAACCTCCCCTCTGCCAATGTTGGCACCCGTGCCTAAGGTTGCCTACCCCTGATCTAAAGTATTCAAAAGTACAAATTACAAAGTAATTTTTTTTAACATCAATTTCTGTATTGAAATTTAGACACGTTCTGAGCTTGTGGATCAACTATATTCACTATATTTGAGTCAGAAGTACAATATTTGTCTTTGAACTACTCAAGTTGATACTTTTACTGAAGTATACGATGTATAAAACCACTGATTAGTTCTACTGCGCTCGTTGGGACATGATAAACATTTTTGGACCGTCTCTGAGGGGAATACACAGGGCTGAGAGCTGTATATCGTCCTTGTCGGGGGGGAAAACTTGTATGTCCACAACTATTTGTTTTGTATTTATCATTTCAAAATGATTTAAAATAGTGAAAACAGCCGATCTACAAGCACACAACGCCTCGCGGTGCGAGGCGTTGTGTGCTTGTAGATCAGCTGTTTTCACTACTTTTGTGCGATGGCCTTGTACGAAGCAGTGCTTTACTTTGCGAAAAAATCTGGAGATACGAGGTTTCTACCCGACAGCGACGATAATGCTGTGTCAGGGTGGATGTACACCGTCCTGCATTGAGAGCTGCATGCTGTGTCTGAGCGGTGCTATAGCCTGGGATGAACTCCTTTTTGGGTTTTCTGATCCGGTCTAGAGTGGATACAACCCACGGCTGAAACTAATAGTACAAAAGGCCAAATGATCCAAAATGATTCCCCTCGGCCACAATTTGTTCAGTTTGGTATAATCGTTAATCTCATTTCATTCTGACTCGTAGCGCGACTAGACGAGACTAAAATAATGGTATAATCGTTAATCTCATTTCATTCTGACTCGTAGCGCGACTAGACGAGACTAAAATAATTGATCCCGTTAATTTGACGCCAGGTGAGAAATGGTGCTGACACTCTCTGGCTGCTACTGTTACAGGAGGGCTGTGGACAGTTCAGAAACCTGCCTACCAGTGACATTAATGGTAGGCAGTAATGGTAATTTGTAATGATCTACTATATGGTTTGCAAAAACAAAATATCGTACCGTTTTGGCTTTGTATCGTATCGTATCGTTTTAAAATGCAGTAATCGGTATCGAATCGTTTTGCAAGGCAAATATGATTGTATGGAAACAAAGTATTTGTGCCTTGTATTTGGCAATTTTAAGAAGGAAAATTAAAAAGAGGGGTCTAATTACCTTTCCATTCCATATAGCTACTCTTGGTCTATCGATACATGTGTGTAATCTCTGTGTTCATGTCAAGGTGGGTTTGTCCATATGTGTTGAAATATAATGTCCATGTATTTGCTAGATAATCACAGTGTTTACTTCCATAATAATAGATTTTTTTAGACGTTTTACTCAGATTTTTTTTTTTTTGCTAAATAGTTATCGATTTTAAATCATTCTTTTTTTTTCTAAATGTTTTTTATCCCACGATTTTTGCAACCCATTTTTCTCACCCGGTGACTACCTAACCTGTAGTCCTGGTTTCCGCTCTCCCCCTGCCGCGCCAGGGGACATTGGGGAGCACCCGGCTGGCTAGGGGGAGGTAGTATAGAAACCAGGACTACTGCATGTTTTTGTGTGAGGGCCTATGCCCAAGGAGACACGGGGAGAACATGCAAACTCACCACAGGAAGGCCCTATCGCCAACCCCACCTAGGGTGTGGGTGCTGATGACGCGGGGAACACGCCCCCAGCGCCCACAGCTTCCCCCGGCAGGAATCGAACCCAGGACCTTCTGGCTGTGAGGCGAAGTGCTAACCACTGCACCACCGTGCACCTTAATCATTTAATTGAATCGTATCGTTTCGCCATGAATGAACCAATATCGTCCATGTATCGTATCGTTAACCATGTATCGTGATGCGTATCGTATCGTTGTTAAAATGTATCGTTACACCCCTAGTAGGCATGTTTTCAGAATATTCTCCGTCTACTGTCCAAAAGCGTCTCTGAGAGCCTGAAAATTAACCCACTGGGATTACATGTCACCCTGACCCTCCCAGATGTTGTGTAATCTCAAATTACAAATGAGGAATGGAACGCACATACACACAGAGTGGTCGTGGTGAGGGTTGTGTATGTGTGTGTGTATGTGTGTGGGCGTGTGCGTCTGCGTGCGTGCGTGTGTGTGTGTGTGGGGGTATTCAGGGGGGATGAATGGACTGTTAGCTCACGCAGCCAAGTGTGAAGCAATGTTGGAACATTAATCAGCCAATTTGAACGGTAAACAAATCATAATTCACCCGCTGAACTGTGACTCTTTGGCTTGAAAGTGGCACATAAATGGAACGATATGTTTTAAAACAACGTACAGTATATGCCAACGTCATTCATAGCATAAGTATTCAAAATTACATCCCATCCTGTATTAAAAGTGCCTCAGGGGGCCCATCAGCACTGAAGTCAGACACAACCAAAACCATCACAACGACCGTGGCTATTTTCACTATATTAATTATCTGCCTTAGTCAAGGAGATCTCCATTTTTTCTTTTTTTCTAGTTCAGTGCCAGGTATTTTGGTGTTTTTACCTGTTTTTGGAGGACGATCGCACGCGTGCACAATGCCGTGCGTGGTCTCCGATTGCTTGCGGTGATTTCTACACCCTTACTGTGTGTGAGCGGGCAGTGGTTTCGCATCCTTGTTAAATGTACTCTGTGTGACGAAAGCACAAATTCATGCGGGCGGGGCCATTTTCGCCTCTTGAAACCGAGGGGCCGAGCTAGAGCGCATTTCTTCTTCTGCAGTTAAATGCAACTGGATGGGGAACGGATGTTTTGTTTCCGGGTTGTTTCGTCTCCTAGCAACTATTAGCAGTCGAGCTTTGATCGAACGGCAGACAACGGCGATCTTAATACGCTGATTTAAAAAAAGATAAATAAAACCGCTAAGACGGAGATCTCCTTCTTAGGCAGAACTTTTTTACCAAAATCGTAATACCCTGGCAGTAAAAAAGTACAATTTGTCTTTGAAATGTAGTGGAATAAATACAAAAAATACGAGGCCAGAAGGGCAGGTGTTTTTGCAGACATAGAGAGATGGGTGTTATGGATTGAACTGTGCCTCGGCCTGGGTGGTGGTGAGCAGCATATTGTGCCATTTGACACTGGCAAAAAGCCCGTCAAAATGTGACACAGCTTGGGATCATATGTCATGCACTGCTGTTCTGCTACGCAGCGGGTTTCCTTGGCTGGGCTACTGGCGTGCGAGGGAGGGTAGGCGGTCTGGGTGTGTGATGAATCAAATCATCTATATTGTCACACAGGGGGAAAGATTTTGCAAGGGGGAAAAATGTATAATGAAATACAAAGGTATCTACACATTTAGCCCTATCCATACATACCGTATGAATGAATATGAGGTTTATACATAAGGTGCATGAGCATAGCAGCTGGCATATACCGTTCATGATATAGACATTAAAGAAGTATTACCTATACCTACACTCCTACAGTATCAATTACACACCCCACAAAGCCTTGAATTCATGCAGATTATCTTTGTCGCATTCCTGAGACAATAATTTGATGACCGGGTCACCGGACAGTAGGAGACTCAGTAGGAGACACCTGAGACCCCAATGGTCATCAAATTATTGGCTTAGGAATGCGACAAAAACAAAAGTAATGTTTGGGGCAAATTCAACCACATAGTCCACAAACATAATCCATAGGTACCGTAGGTGCATGAGGAAGAGCAAAAGTCCAAGACCAGCCTGATGACAGGTGGTAATCATGCCTTAATTGTTCAAAAGTCTAACAGTAGCCGGGTGCAAGCTGTTCATAAACCTGGTGGCGTTGCCCTTGACACTAGGGTAGGCCGTCGTTGTGGTGGTATGAACAGTTTGTGGCTGGGCTGGTTCTATTTGTAAACTGTCAAGAGTTACGAATGGTTAAATTAATGATCACAGGGGATTTTCTTGTGTACGTTCCCGTTTTATCCCCGATAATCCCTCAGGACCAGAGCAGGAGAACTGTCCAGCGGAGCCAGAATCACTATCGACCCACTTCACTACATCAGAGAGAGAGAGAGAGATACTGATGGGGTGAGCTGAGGCCACTGGAGGGGGTTGCTGCTTCAAGATGAGAAAACTCAAAAAGTTAATCAAGGGGAAACATGGAGTGTTGTCTCTGCTGTACAGTACTTCATATTCTCCTGTCAGTGGGCACCACAACCAGCGGTGGACAATAACATGGTACATCTCTCCATCACTGTTCATTTTGTCCACTACTTTTTTCACAGACGAAAACTAAATAAAAACCAAGCTATGATAACAAAACTATGACTAAATATGCTGATAATTTCGTCAGCAAATAAAAACTAGACTTTAGGATGTTAGGGAGGGACTAGTGGAGAGGTGATACAGTAGAACCAAAAGACAATCAGTCTTATGCTTGTTTGTGTGTGGATATCACACTCTGATCTACAAGCTCACAATGCCGTGCAGACACATTGTGAGCTTGTAGATCGACTATTTTCAGCACAAAACTAAGTGTAAAACAGGCATTACGACGCCATCACAGTCCACCAGAATATCTTTTGGACGATGAAATTAATTGTAGATTTAGTTGGCAAATATCTTATAATATTTGGACTAAAACTAAATGGAATTTTATTCAAAAACTATGACAAAAAACATCAAAATGTGCTGTCAAAACGAACATTGATCTCCATATAGTAAAATGTGGTTGTAATCAACGGCCGACACTGCCCCCCATAGGCACAATAGTCAGGCAAAGCATAACATTTAAAGGAAGAAGTTTAGGGATGCATCCCTATTATGGGGGGAACATTCACCAAAAAAAATAGCAGATCGTAAACTATCTATGAAATCCATTAAAAAAGTTGAATATTATGTGACAATCGTATAGCTACAGTATGTACAGTAGTGGGGGTCCCTGCTTCAATTCTCTCTCAGCTAAGGAGGGGTCCTCTGACTGACAAAGAATTGGTTCCTAACTATATGTCATTTAGCTAGGGACCCCCTGGAACCCCCTCAAGGACACCCTGCACCCCACATTGAGAACCACTGCTCTAGCGCAGGATTCTTTACCGCTTTCAGGCCAAGGACCCTTTAGCTGAGAGAAAGATGAAGCAGGGACCCCCCAATACATATTGTATAAAATTGTGTTGCAGATTGAAAATGTTCTTGATTTCTTAGACAGCTTAGACTTGTTTGACAACACTGTCATCATGTTGGAGTAATGTGTATTTTCAGACATTTAACCACTTGAACCGTCAAATACTGCTCTTCTTTTCCCTCAAGAAACCACTTTGCCAAAAATAGCCGATCTACAAGCGTACAATGCCTCGCATAAGCTTGTAGATCTGCTATTTTTGGCTAATGTTCCACTCAGAAAAGGGATGCTAGGGTTCAAATGGTTAATGTAAAAAACATGATCCTATCACACAAAGATTTGGCGGCCCCCCTAGTAACTCTGAGGACCCCCTAGGGGTCCCGGACCCCCTGTTGAGAACAACTGCTCTATAGCGGGGAGGCGAGTGGCTCCTTCCTGAAAAATCACAAGAGGCTGCTGGTGAGAAAGTGCAGCGGGTTTGCGTGGGGGGAAAGGAAGAGCAATTCATCAACGTTAAAAGACGAGGGTAATAGAATGAGACCTGACGCCTGTGGAAGAGACTTAATTAACTTTCTATCTGCCGCCCGAGGAGGTGCCAGCACGCACAGTGTTGTCTCTGTCGGGTGGAAACCTCACACTGTACGTCCAAAACTGTTATACTTCTCAGGATTCAAATAAGAACATAGAACTTTCAAGCTTGTTGATCTGCAACTTTTGATGCTTTTGTGTGACGCTGTAGTGTGATCAAGTAGGGGGCGTTAATTTACGAGGGAAAAAACACAGAACGTAAGAATAGGAGCTGTTGCCGTCGGGCAGGAGGCGTAAGCCTCTATCAGAGTCCAGGGTGAAGAGCTCTTCACTTCACCGCGGTGTAGTTTTCTAGCTATCACCTAAAAATACATAACAAAGCCTAGATGATAGCTAGGAAACTACAACGCGGTGAAGTGAATAGCTCTTAACCCTGGACTCTGATAGAGCCTTTAGAGTAAAGAAGAAGGCTTACAAGACATCATTTGTGCCAACTGCAGCGGAGATTTTAAATAAGAAAATGTTTGAATAGTTCCAACCCCCCACTGCCCAAGGTCAAGGTCAAGGTATACTTTATTTGTCCACAAGGGAAATTTGTCTTGGGCTTTCACCCCTGCTACAGCCACACACAAAACATCAGTAACAAAACAGTAGAAACATACATTACATTGTGCACAGTGATTAATTAATACACTCAGTCAGTGCTGTTTCAGAGCGTCGTTCAACAATCCAATGGACACGGGTACAAATGATTTTTTAAACCTAATGTACTTCCATACAGGTTCACTGTACCTTCTTCCCGAAGGTAGAAGTACAAACTTCCCATGTAGCACATGGGTCGCATCACCAATTATTTTCTGAGCCTGCCTTAGTGCCGCCTGCTCGTAAATAGACTGCAGAGAGGGGAGTTGTCTTACTCCTATAATCTTCCCTGCAGTCTGAACCAATCTCAACAATTTGGACCTCAGTTGCACTGAGAGATTACCGAACCAAACTGTAATACCAAATCTAACCAGGCTCTCCAAGACTGCCCGATAGAACACTAACATAAACTTTTGGTCAACACCGTGAACCCTCAGACGGCGGAGGAAGTGTAGTCTTTGCTGTAGTTTACTACAGAGGCTGTCCACATGTGTATTCCATGTTAGTGAATTGTCAATAGAAATGCCCAAGTATTTATATGAGGAAACCTGTGAGATGGCTGAGTCATGAATGACCACAGGCCTGTGGTCACCAACGCTCATAGGATCGAACACCATCTCCTGTGTCTTCATAACATTGAGAACAAGGTAGTTGGCATCACACCAACTGACAAACCTCTGTACCTCTTGAAAATACTCAGCTAGATCCTTATCCTTATCCAGTAGTGCTAAGATGGCAGTATCATCTGAGAATTTAATAATGTAATTATTCGGGTTCTCACTTCTACACTCATTTGTGTACAAAGTGAAAAGGACAGGTGAGCTAACGCAGCCCTGAGGTGCTCCAGTACTTAAGGTTCTGGGCTCTGACAAAATACCATTCACACTGACCCTTTGAGTGCGTTCAGTTAAAAAGGAATAATACCACCTGATAATAAGAGGATGGACATTAAGGTCCTTTAACCTCTTAATTAAGAGATGTGGCTGTATTGTATTAAACGCTGAGCTGAAATCTACAAGAAGAAGGCGTGCAGATACATACTGTGTATCGTTGTTGTCGGGTGGAAACCTTGTATGTCCTAAACCGTTCGTTTTGTATATATCATTTTAAAAATGATTTAAAATAGGGAAAACGGCAGATCTACAAGCACACAATGCCTCACGGTGCGAGGCATTGTGTGCTTGTAGATCTGCTATTTTCCTTTTTTTTTTTTTTTTGTGCTACAGTCTTATATGATGAGGCAGGGCTTTAATTTGCGGGGGGGGGGGGGGGGGGGAAACGTTTGAAACGTGGAGATACGAGGTTTCTGCCCGACAGTGACGATATGAGATTCCGGAGGGGCGTTCCCAAGTGAGATCCATCACATCACATCATACATCACGTCATTGTGCTCCCTAGCAGATAGCCTACTGTCTCCACCTTGCCAGGAAGCTCTTTACAGTCAAGTCCAACTTCAGCTATTGCCACCCCCACCCCCTCAGGAAGGAAATCTCTGGTCGACCAAAACAAGGAACGCAAACACACTTGACAGCCCAAGATGCCGAAACGAGAGATACAGGAAATCACCCAATCCCATACTGCTGTGCTGCAGACACCTAAATGATAGAGGATTTTAGATTTAGAAGTTTAATACTGTCTCTCTGTGTGACACCACTGAGCCAGACTGGATGAGGAAGCCAATAATTGAGATGATACAAACAAAGTCTTTAGTGGGAAAATCGTTATGTTTGTTGTACTTTGGGAACACACACACACACACACACACGCATGCACACACGCACAGTCTGTTTGCAGATCCACGCAGCTAGCTATACAGCCAAAATGACGGTCCACGTACCTGTACACCAATTAGCTGGCAGGCACTCTGCTCTGCACGTTTCGCTAAAGCAACAACTAACTCAGAAATAAAAGCCATTATGGAGAGACTTGGCACTATAATGAGTCTATATATCTTTCTCTCTCTCTAGCTCTGTGTGTGTGTGTGTGTGTGTGTGTGTGTGTGTGTGTGTGTGTGTGTGTGTGTGTGTGTGTGTGTGTGTGTGTGTGTGCGCGTGCGTGTGTGGGTGCATGCGTGCATGTCACACTTTATACAATCCAACTCACTGAGCTGAGTTTACAGGACACTATTCATCAGTTTCCGTTATATATATATATCATTTTCTTTACACTTTTTTACACTCGAGTAGTTTCTCAAATGTTTACTGCTCGAGTATTTTTTATGGCAGTAAAATTGTACTTTTACTTGGGCACATATTTCCAGTATTCTACCTAGCCCTGGACTGAATTGAAAACAGCTTCTGTGTGACGACAGTGTTTGTCTCTTAATGTGAAACACGCACACACAAACAATGCTTGAGAGACATTTAGTTATTGCTTTCCATCGACTAAAATAATTGCTGATGATTATCAAAATCTATAGCTTCACACCCCCCCCCCCCCCCCCACACACACACACACACACCCACACACACACACACCCACCCACCGCTTTGGAAGGCAAGGATCGGTTAATGTTAACATTTTCCTCAACCACCCTCAGAAGGATAGGACACACACACACGCACGCACGCACGCACGCACAAGTTATTTTGAGAGTCTGAAAGCAGCTGGTATCACTTTCACTACACCTCCCTGCTTAATGTGCAATCAAAGCCATTCATGTAGATCTACAGTACATACGTATGCACACACACACACACACACACACACACACACACACACACACACACACACACACACAGGTAAGTATTCTTTACCTTGTAGTGAAATGTGGGGGTTGCGATGAGTCATTCAGCATAACACTGTCACTGTTTTAATGAGCTCTGCTTCAGCTGTGAACAGTAGGTCTAGATACCATGATGCTTGTACGTGTCAGCCTTTTCAAGGTGCGCTTATGATTGGCCATGATTGGCTTTCAAAGTTGCACATACACTGCCAGTATATGCAAAGAAAGAACCAAACCAATACCTCTTAATCCGTAGGTCGTACAATAGTTGTACGATCCTTAGACTCCACATCTAGGCAGTGGTGTAAAGTAACTAAGTACATTTACTTAAGTACTGTACTTAACGCTTTCAATGCCACCTTTTCACCACTAGAGGGCGCCCAGTGGCCATAGAAAACACAACAGGATAGGCACCCAGGACGGTCCAAATCATCCCGAACTAGTTCGGGATAGGCACTAAAGCAGTTAAGTACACTTTTGAAGTATTTGTACTTTACTTGAGTATTTCTTTTACTTTTACTTATACTCCACTACATCTCGGATCCAAACATTGTACTTTTACTCAACTACAATTATTTGAACATTTTAGTTACTAGAATAGAATAGAATAGAATTTTTTATTTGTCATTATTACACAGAACAAGTCAGTGAATAACGGAATTTGAGCCAATCCCACAAGGTGCATACACAGTGCAAAAAAATAATAAAATAAAAGATAAGATAAAAGTCAAGTAGTGATAATAATAATAAACAACATTAAGCAACAATACACAGTCTCTTGGTCAGCCCGGCTGACACGGTTCCTTACAGTCACAGTTCTTATATTGCACAGTTTGTCACAGCCAATGTCCAATATTATACAACATACATAAACCACTTAAAGGCCCTGTTCAGGGAATTAAGCTATTTCTTTATAGAAACATTTTTCAAGTAGAATGACTATTTCTGAACCACTGTTAAAAAAATTGGAACTTTATATTGCAGCATTGTGATATAAGACTGCTTTACGTTTTTTAATCATAACTGGGGTGTCATATTTTAATGCTTGTCACCGTGGTGCGCAATCTGCGCATCACGGTGATAGCTATTAATTAATTACTTTTGATAGGCTACTGAAGAGCCTATGAGATCAGTTACTAGGCAAATTCATCCCTTCTTCCTGCTAGCCTGGTCGCTAACGCTTGTTGTTCACACTGTTGTTGTTGCTGCTGCTCCTGCAGTGTTCTCTCCCAACTAACCCCCCCCCCCCCCCCCCCCCCCGGCCGCCCCCTCCGCCGCCCCCCCCCCCCCCCCCCCGCCCCGCCCCGCCCCCACCACCACCACCACACACACGCACGCGAGTGCAATAAGTGCATTAATCCATGCCTCCACGGAGTTAGCTGCTGCTAGCCTGCTAGCATTAGCCACGTCCCTCTCAGTAGCTCCATTAGGTCCGTGTGTGTGTGTGTGTGTGTGTGTGTGTGTGTGTGCGCGCGTGCGCGCACGTGTCTGCACGTACTGTGACGTCGAAACACTGAGGAGTGATATTTTACCTGAGTAAAAGTATCACTACTACTGCAAAAGTTTTCAAATGCATCACATATTTTGAAAATAGCAGATCTACAAGCTTGACACATTGTGAGCTTTTTTTCTTTTATTTATTTTTTATTTGGAAAAAAATATATAGCCTACTCAAGTCAAAGTACCTCAAAATGATACTTAATTAGAGTACTTGAGTAAATGTACTTAGTTACTTTTTTGAGTAAAAGTACTTTTTTAACACCCCTGAAAACTGAGTGGGTGTGGCTTCATGCTGTACATAGGCCACGCCCCTACAGCCCTTGGCAGAAAGGCCAGAAAAATATGTATTGGATTTCACACATTTTTGAAACATAATTTTTCAAAAATTTAGATTTTTTCATCATTCAAATTTTGTCTGTTGGTTAACTCTTTGAGTGCCACCCCTTTCACCACTAGAGGGCGCCCAGTGACCATAGAAAATCCCATAGAGATATGCTGGTATATGCAGAAGCCCTGCAGCCATGACTTGCCTGAACACTTTCCTTTGTGCATGTACAGGAAGAGGATGAAGTTAGCTTGAAGTTAGCTATTGGCTACCAAGCATTTTAGAAGCCTTATTTTCGTCAACTTAGCCATGATTAAACCTTGCACACCTCATGCATGGGAAAAAAACAGAGAAGAATGAGCTCTAAAAAATCCAATGCAATCCTGGATTGCATTGGAGTGGATTTGTGCAGTTTGTTCACAGCTTTCAAACAAAAAAATCCGATTGGAAATCCGTTCAGGCATTCTTGAGATAATCGCCATTATGTTTTACATGTTACTAGCCCTTACCCGTTCAAAGATATGAGCTCCAAAATGATGTGCAGTGTGTGGGTTATGGGATGTGCACTGTGCACACAGTATATGAGGGATGGAAAGTAACTTTAACTGGTGCTTGCATGATGTAGGAGCATCAATGTAAGAAACCCGTTTCCTTTAATGGCTACAGAGATACTGTCCCCCCCCCCCCCCAGCCCGCCCGACCACCCGCCTGCACACACACCCGCCCGCCTGCCTGCGACACACACACACACACACTCCCCCCGTGTGTGTGTGTGTGTGTGTGTGTGTGTGTGTTTGTGTGTGATTGTGCATGGCCTGAACAACAGCGCCCCTCCCTTAACATGTGTGGTCACAAAAGGTACTGTAGGCTAAATAGATATAGATACACCATAAAAATGCAAATATACAGCATCCGATTTGCGAAAGTGACAAACGGGCTTCACAGTTATGTCAGGTGTGTTCATATGCTTATGGTGATGCGATTTCAGATCAATTGCTCCAGCCACTGATGAGAAACGCGGTTTCAGACAGACAGACACTCAGACAGACAGACATTCCGAAAATTATATGTTAGATGTAAACAAACATGGCTGCCCTGTATGTTAGATGGGGTTGTATGGGGGTGGAACATGCAAAATCGCGATTGAAATCATGTTCACCAGATTTGATGGGGTCCAAAAAAAAAAAAAAAAAAATTCAAAAAAAAAATTTTCTAAAAAAAGATTTTTTTTTTTTTTTTTTTTTTTTTAAAGCCGAACTTGTTCGGGATCGGCACTCTACGATACGCTAATAAAGCCGAACTAGTTCGGGATTGGCACTCAATGAGTTAATAATACATACTCTGTTGTGTGACAAACTGGGAATACCCTTGTTATCATCTTTATTTGACTGAACTCCCCCTTTAAGCCCTATTTCATACAGCGGCTGTTTGAAAATAGACGATCTACAAGCTCACAACGCGTCACGTTGGGAGCTTGTAGATCAGCTATTTTCAAACATTTTGTACTTTTACTTTTGGTACTTTAAGTACATTTTGATGCCAATACTTTTGTACTTTTACTCAAATACATTTTGAATGCCAGACTTTTACTTGTAACATAGTATTATTATATTACAGTATTGATACTTTTACTTAAGTAAGAAAATGTAGTACTTTTTCCACCACTGCATCTAGGCCCTGCCATTTGTGCCAGATTAATATTTTCCATTCATATTGGCTATGACGTACGTGCCTGGCGGGGATCTGCGCTCAGAGGAGCACCACACTTGTAGTTACCACTGAGATAATAGTACCTGCCACCTTGCCCAGGGGAGAAATTTAACTCTCGCTTGTTCTCTATGGTTGGCTGGTCTGGCCGCTGTTTACTAATAAGCACGGATCGCCTCGCAAAAAGCTTTGTACTCCTGTCGTCTCTCTAAGAGATTAATTTACGATTTACACTCAACGACCATGTTGAACAACACATCTCGTTAGGATCTCACAGCCCGTGTCTGCCCACAGGGAGGGCAGCAGCCCGGCCAGACAGACAGAGAGAGGCTCTCTCAAGTAGCTCCGCTAGTTTCCCACAAAACCTGCCTTTTGAAGTGCTCTCAAGAAAGCTGAGGGGTGCATGGATGGATCCTCCGTAGATACACACAGGCACACAGCACAACACAGTCCACAGTGAGAAGAAAAGACAGAAAAAGCCTTTGAAACTGCCATGAAGCTTTTGAAGGCTGTGTGCTGTGGGTTTTCATCTCTCTCTCTCTCTCTCTCTCTCTCTCTCTCTCTCTGTGTGTGTGTGTCTCTCTCTCTCTCTCTCTCTCTCTCTCTCTCTCTCTCTCTCTCTCTCTCTCTTTCTCTCTCTTTCTCTCTCTCTCTCTCTCTCT